>NW_013666222.1:112840-140649 GCF_000517525.1 Limulus polyphemus
CGGGAGTTTTGCAATACATATTTAATAGTATAATTTATGTACATTTCTAAATATAAATCAAATTTAAATAAACCTCGATATTAAAATAAATATAGAATAATAAATCCGTCACGTAATATATAAGAGAAAAATATAAAGTTGATGACACATTGATCTACATCACTCACTCATGAACTATCTGCGTGCTCATCATACCAACGCGCCCTCCAGTACCACGTCCTTGTATTGTGACGTCATCGCTCTCTGGTGTCCATTACATAAGAGTTAGTAACCCTCAGGTGTCTGCATAATTTGCATGTTATGTAATAGTTATGTAAACCTCAGGCGGTATCCTTTGGATTCCAGAATCTTAGGGTAACTACTACAAAATAATTGTTTAAAATCTGGTGGGGTTGGTTCACATAGATACCCATCGGTAATTCTAGGGTTAAGTGTGCTTCTAACAGTTACATTAACAAAAAACTCGTACTATGAATATGTATTTAATGTAAAAGTTTTTTGTTTTTTTTATAAAGCAGATGTTATGACTCATATGACGTTCTATTGAAATAATCAACTTGTGAATATATTTCAAAATATTTTATATTATACAGTTTAAATGGGTTGAACTATAAATCATAATCTAAAACAATCATATGACTGTGAGCAATATCCATTTAATATACATATACCTACACACGTTTTCTGTGGGATTTAGCTATACAATGTTTTGTTGGCTATAAATACCCACGTGTTGTTTGGGATGTAGCTACAAGTGTATTGTGTGTGATGTAGTTATATGGTGTTGTATGGAATGTAGTTATACATATATGTGGAATATTGTTGCACATTATGTTGTGTTACATTTGTTATGGGCGATGTAACTACACAATACTGTGTGTGATGTAGTTACACATTTGTTGTGTGGGTTAAAGCTATACACGTGTTGTGCGAGATGTAGTTATATTGTGTTGGGTGGGTTATAGCTACTCATGTGTTGTGTGGAATATGCTAATGTTATGTTGTGTTGCATTTGTTATGTGAGATGTAACTTCACAATATTGTTTGTGATATAGTTACACATTTGTTGTGTGGTCTGTAGCTATACACATATCATGTGAGATATAGTTACATTGTGTTGTGTAGGTTATAGTTACACACATGTTGTGTGGGATGTAGTTATACATATGCTGTGTGGAATATTGTTAAACATTTCTTGTGTGGAATATAGTGATAGTATATTGTGAAGTCTATAGCTACACACGTGTTGTGTGGATAGTTATACATTTGTTGTGTGGTATGTAGTTACATAGTAGTGGGTGCGATGTAGTTATACGTATGTTGTGTGGGCTATAGCCGTATACGCGATGTGTGGGATGTAGCTACATACACACATTGTGAGGATCATAGCTACATATATATTGTACAGGCCATAACCACACACACGTGTTATGGGCCATAGTTACACAGATCTGTTGTAAACCACAGCTACCTTTACTGTCTGTAAGCCCTACTTACCCTCCCTCTGTGTCAGAACTATACATTTCTTGCGCGAGCCACATTAACAAACGACAGACACGCACAGAAACTTCTTCAAACACGCTATATTTACTCAACAATACATCCTTTCAAAAGGTATAGCTGTAGTAGTACTCAAAACAGCTATACTCGCTAGTATCACCAGATTCATTTCAGAAGCTTCGCACAAAGCTACAAGAAGGACTATCTGTGTTGGCCGTCTCTAATTTTAAACTAGAGGAAATGATACTTAAGATCATCCATGCCCAACTCTTGAGGTATTTTCTGTGTGACTGAGAAGTGTGATTTGACTGTCACAAACATCTAACAAAAACAAATTATTTCTGTTGGTCTTTTCCCTACTTACTTGTGTAAAACTTCAGGGCATGGCATTGACGGTTAGGACTCTACTTACAATCCGCAGGTAATGAGATCGAATTTCGTTCTCCAGTATGTTCGACCTTTCACTCATAGAGACATTATAATGTAATGGTCAGTCCTACTTTTCGTTGATAAAAGAGTAGCCCAAGAGTTGGCTGTGAGTAATGTTGACTAGCTGCCTTTTCTCGAATCTATCAGTTCAAAATTGGTGATGGTTAATGCAAATAGCCCTCGGGTAACTTTACGCGAAGTTCAATAATAGGGGTGATCCACGAGATTTACTATCCTATGTCTAGCAGGTTAATCAATGGGCCGCGAAGAAACAACGCCAATCTGGAACACTATTGTTGCGACCCTAATCACAAAGAGTAAAAAGACTATTACTCTTTCACTGTTACTTTATAGATAAACAATTCTATCAGTGACAAGTTTATTTTTAGGTAAAAAGTGATATTGTGTAAATACTGAAATCTCACTTATTACTTGTCATTACTTGAGATAATTGCCTGAAATATTTCCCAGATAACTGTATTATCAGATTGTAAGAAGTGTTAAGTAAAGTGAATATTCGTGAATTTATTTCATGAATATGCAAATTAATATGCAACATTTTATAATATTTAATTAATTACAAAATTGTTCATTGTATTGCATAACTAATTTATCAGTACCCTTTCTCTTTCAAGGTTAAAACAATGGTTATAATATTTGTCCACTGGAGGGGGACAAATAAGGGCCCATTGCAAAAATAAATAGGTAAGTAGCTTTATAGGATACACATGAAATTGTAATGGTAGGTTTAATAAAGTGATGTTATATTTTGAGTGAGCAACCTCTGTTTGACAAACTTACTAATTCTATGTACTAACAACATTCAAACTGTTTGCTAACACACGAGGTTCAATGTGAATATGTTGTAAGTTCGAATAAGTTTGTTTGTTTGTTGTTGTTGTTTTTTTTTGGGGGGGTGTATAGGCCGCCAGCCGTAAAACCTCAGCTCCACAGTCCAGCTTGCTAACTACTGGGCTGCCTTTGACCCTGATAGTTTTATAAAAATATAACTCATCCAAGGGTTACATTTACTATAATATGATACAAAATTAATGAAATATAACTTTCAATTCTACTATTGTTAAGTTGAGGTAAATGTTACAGATCGTGCTATACTTCATTTCTTTTCTCTCTTGTGTTCATCAACCTTATTTATAATGTATTCATTCTTATCAGGAATGGACTCATACCAATGTAAATTTAACAAATTGATGCTATTAATACTATAATCAATAACACATAGATTAAAAAATATATTTCTGTTTCTTACTAGCAGCATATTACTCTGTTCTTTAGCCTCTCTCGGTTTATTCTTTCTCTTTCCCATCTCTCAGCCTATTACTTCTTACTTCGTGGAACTACTGTCTTTTATATACCTTTCTCAAACCAACGGCGAACACATCCCTTTGTTTTTTAAACTTGTACCTGTTTCCTGTATACCGGATTATAACGTTTCACAACCACAGGGGTCTTGTAGTCTCTGTACCGCTGAACTTAGAAAGCCGGTCGCTCACTCCAATAATTTTCTAATGACTTAGAGTACAATTCCTTAGAGACTGACCAAAAACCGACCAAATTTTCCCCTCTCTCTCAACCCCAACTGATGTTCCTTACACCAAACTTCATAACAGTGAATAATATTGTCTTCAAAATGTTCTCCGAGTAAAGATGTCAACTTGCTTCAAAGTGTCGAAAGCGTGCGTAGTAATTTTGAGACAAATATTAAATATACCTACGTTTGGGTAGGTGCACTGTTTAACCCATAAAACTTTCATTAGTGTTAATGATCTAGCCAGCAACATTTTCACTGAGAAACTCATTCCAGCCTCTTTTAGAACCACATGAGCAGCATGTATTTCATGAGCTAATCGAAAATAGGATTCTGCTGACGACAGTGATACACATGACTTAATGACAGATTAGCTTCATTCTAGTACTAATAAATTACATGAAGCTAAGATGTCTTTCCAACGGATATCATGTACTGCATAAAAGCAATGCATCGTAAACATAATTATACCTGATTATTATGTCGTACGAGCCGTCATGTCCATCTGTGGCTCCGCGATAAGCTGTTGGCTTATACTGCTAAAATCCGGGGTTGTATTCTCCACATTTGAAACGGCTTAAATAGCTAACTGTGTATCTTTGCACTTAGTAAGAAAAAAAAACAATAATAATTTGTTTAGTTTAATATGATTGTTGTTAAGCGCAAAGCTACGCAATGGGCTATCTGTGCTTTGCCCACCACGGGTATCGAAACTCGTTTTTTAACATCGTAAGCATGCAAACTTACAGCTGAGCCACTGGTGGGGTGGGGACAACAATAAGAATAACGAGCCGTCAGCCGCGGTCTAGCACGGACTGTTATATATTATCGGATTTTTAGTAAATGTATAGCTTTACTGTAACTATTTCAGAATTAACTCACACAAAAAACTTACTCTGATTAACAAATGGGTTTATACTGATATTTCGGATCGTCACTTTAGGGCACGACATTCTAAAGATATGTGTCATACGCGACATATCATCTCTGTTATCATATTTTTGTGCGCATTTTTATTCATATCTGACATGAATTGTTTTGTAATTTAACCATCTCTGGGATGAAATTGTAAATTCACATTCACCAACATTTATGAACCAATTGACGACCATATACATTTCGACTCATAGGCTGCAATCGAACAAGACATGAACCTTTCGGCGTGTTGAGAGTTTATTCCTCACTGAGTTCAGACTACACAATCGTGACGAATTGTGGTTCAACTTGTTTTTTTACTGGACATCCTAATATATTAGCTTATCAGCGAACATCTACTTTTAAATTAATAAAGCTACTGTATTAGAAGGCTTCTTTATTACCTACAAATAAAAAGTAGATAAAATTCGTGCAAACTGTACACATTACGTAGATCAAAACGTTAAACTAGGTTGAGACTGTAAGAATAAATTTCAATTAAAAGCTTATCCAAGACTTAAACATGAATCATTGTAATAGATATAACGAGACATTAAACAGGTTAGACATTTATATAGTAGCAAGATCCTGAAATTCATATTCACAGACGAATCAATTAGTCTTTCATGTTTTTTATGATATATTTTTATGAGACGCGGAAGAATGTTTTATCAATTGAGTAAAATGTGTAACTAAAAGAATATCGCATGATTTTGTTACTATCAAGCTGGAAAGTAAAAACTAAACTCACATATATATGTAGAACAAAGAAAGTGATGTATATGATTTTGGGATTTTATATGAACCAATAGATATTATATAACCAAGTAAATTCTCTATCGATTCTACGACACGCATATAGTGCCTCTGTTGGTTGTGATTGCTAGAACTATCGACAGACTAGTAGATATCGGCAGCTTGGGCTTTGGACAGACTGACAGATATCGGCAGCTTGGGCCTTCATTATCTGCAACTCGCAGTTGATATCCATTTCAAGGGAAATTAAACTAGCCCTAAGTTTCGAAATGATAATTCACAATAGGTTGGAAGTTTTATAAGACAGAATTACTGAGCTCATTTTTCTTTCGGATCATCAAATCACAAGAGCTAAAGCATGGTATCTCTCCTCCTGTTTTTCAAACTTGGAGACAATTATACTTATGTAGATTTTATAAATCATAAATATTTAAACCGGTTCGCATTATTTCTTTCTATTTCTTAATTACCTCAATAGGAATTAACTGAACCAAAGATTTTTTAATCAATTATTAAGTAGAAAATTTATAGTTAGTAAAGTTTCTTATTTTCTGACCGTAATTAATGGTAATCTCCCGAGATAGCGTTAACTCACGTCATAAATATAACTTTGTGACTGAAGTAATGCCTTTCCTAGTATATATAGAGTCCAACTTTAAAATTGAAACCATCTGGTTTTACTTGTACTTAAAAGTCATGCTTCGTAAATTCTGCCTTTTTTTATTATTGAAGAAACATAAAGTTCGTTATATATGTATAGCAAGCATGTTACATAAGGACCGCAAGCACGAGCAAATCTTCTTTACTTCTTCGATTTTCTATTAATTTCAAGACAGACCCTTTTACTTTAACATTTGTGTATGTGTACATGCTTTGACTCACTTCTATTTACCTTAATAACATTTTAAATGCTATACTGATTCACGACTTACTAACATTTCATTCATTTGATACTTAGTTCATAAATCTTTCATGAATTACAGGTTTTAGTAAAGGAAATTCATATTACTGCCACAATAGTTTACCCTTGACACATCAAATGTATACCTTGTATGCTGTTATAAATCCTCACTTCTATGTGTTTTGAATAATGTACAGTGTATTCTAAACAATTATTGTGTTAGATATCCTCCGTGTTCCAGAAAACGAACAGTTACATGTCCTCTCTGCTACGTATTCGTAACAATGTTCTGTGTTATGTATTCGAAACAATGTACACTGTTAAGTATTCTTTCTTTTGTGTTCTTCCAAACAATGTACATTGTTACATATGATCTCTATTATGGGTTCTAAACAAAATACAGTGTTACATATTCTTTCTGTTATGTGTTTTATATAATTTATTGTGTTAAATATCATGCAGATATAGTATGTGTTTTAAACAATACACACGATTACATATCATCTTCGACTTTGTTATAATCAATATACACCGTTGCGTATCATTTCTGTTATGTGTTCTAAATAATGTACATATGGCATTTACTGTGTTCTAAACACATTATTACATATCTTCTCTAATATTTTTGCACCTGCTTATGTTGAGTTTTAGAAATTAAAGATTATTACATCGCCTCTTCACAGATCACCAACACTCTATAATATTAATTACATACCTTTGCAAAAACTCTAATCAGTTGGAAGACCTGATTCTTGTGTAAATGAGAGATCTCGTTTTTTACGACAATAGGTAAGATATGATGAGATTTCTATGGAATAGTTCCTAATTTAATTGAAGTAAGTCTTATTTTTAATAAATTTTGCATTTAAGTAAAAAAAAAAGCCTTTTCTTGGCGATAATAGGCTTTCTTTACACAAGAAACCCAAATAATTGTATCTTTATTTGATACTTTTACTATATGAAGCATATTATGTTCCATAGGTTAAAACAATAAATCATTATATTCACAACTCTAATACACAGTATAGTTTAATTTTAATAAATAAACCACCGCTTATTCTTACCATGACTTCAGTAAAATGTTGTTTTGCCTTAACGTCTTTATTGAATTCTATGTTATAATTATGTTCTTGGTATCAATTTTTTTGTTTAATTTGTTGAAAGCTCATAAGTAAATAAGAGTCTTTTAGCAGTCAAGTATGATGAATTAACACGATATTATATATTTTGGATGGTGGCTCTGTCTCTTGACGATAAACGATTACAGTTGAGTAAACAAATGAAACATAAGTAAATTATGACTCGTTTTACAAGTTTGCTTTAAAATAGTCCCAGGGATGTTACAGAAGAATCAAGTTACTGATATACATGATGAATCAATTAAAAGTTATGTTACTAACTGATGTGTATTTCTTCTCGTAATCCTGGTTATATGCTACACCGATTAAAGCATATTCGCTTACCAATTAGTTTCATTATAGTAAAGTAAATACCTTCCGTATAATTGTCAAAAGTTATGCTTCCAAACATAGTACTATGATATAATATCACTGCTCTATATTTTAAAAGTACCACCCCCAAGAATTATTGTAGTAATTTGTGTTAACTGTTAGGCCTGGCATGGCCAGGTGGTTAGGGCGCTCGACTCGCAATCTGAGGGTTGCGAGTTCAAATCCTCGTCCCACCAAACATGCTCGCCCTTTTAGCCGTGGGGGCGTTATAGTGTGACGGTCAATCCCACTATTCGTTGGTAAAAAAGTATCCCAAGAGTTAGGCGGTGGGTGGTGATGACTAGCTGCCTTCCATCTAGCCTTTCACTGCTAAATTAGGGACGGCTAGCGCAGCTTTGCGCGAAATTCAAACAAACCAAACCAAACCTGTTAACTGTTAATTCGTTTACCCAAGAATTCCTGCAGAAGTTTCAAGTAAGAGAAAGGCTTTGCTGAAAATTCCTTATCACTCCAGAACTGTTGCAAGCCATTTTGGTTAGAGAGCAGCCTTGCTGAAAGTGACACATTATTTAGCAAGAAGAAAAGACATCAAAGTGCTCAAATTTGCCATCTTAAAACTTAATGTACGCTTCTAAATTGTTTTCTATTCAACATAAACAAATATTTTCATATTATCTGTTAACTTAGAACTCATTGCGTTTAATGATGTGTATTTCTTGTATGATGTTCAACTAATACTAATTCAGTACACAAATATAATACATCTTTTCTTTAAAGAAATTTCACTGTGATGAAGTAGATAATTATGTTTTAATATTTACACTTTATTTATGTTGTTGTTGTCTTAACGAAAAACGACACAATGAGATATATATCCTCTGTCCACCGAGGAATTGAGCTTCAGATATTAGTCCATAAATTTATTGTTGACCTTCTGGGGAACTACACTTTGTTCTATTTTACTCCAATTCCAAAATTACCTTTCATTAATATTCTACAAGCCTTTTTTTCTTTCCTTTGCTATCGCACATTGAAAATGCTCAGATACGAAATGAGAAAAGAAAACGTTTAAAATTAGTATCATTTGGATAAAGAATTATGTTATACTTGATTTCACTACTCCAGTTGCCTACGGGAGTAGACGAAATCTCGGCCTTCAAAAATTGAAAATCAGTATCAGTCCAGATAATTGTTTAATGATCTCCTTCACATTTACTCTGATATAATATCTGATATCCTTAAGTTTACTGTTTTTGTAAACGCCCAAACAACTGACATGCTTCTTTGCTGTAGACTACTTCTGACACCAGTTTTTTTATGATGGTGCTATGCTCGCGCTTCACTTTCTCATCAACTTTATTAAGGTTGTATTTATTTCTATCAGGAACAGGAACAGAATTGCTGTTTATCACTATAATTAAAAACAATAGATTTAGAAGTGGGTTTTTATTCTTTATTAGCAGTATAGTACTTCTTTCTTCGCCTCTCACTCTCTGTTTATTTGGTCTTTCTTTATATTTCCCAGTCTTTCTTTCCTCTGCTAAACGCCTGCTTTTTAAACCCATTTTTTTCAAAAACCACGCCGGACAAGTTTCTTTCTTCCTGACCTTATGCTTCTTTATGGGCTAATCAAAGCCGGCCACTTTCCCACCTCTCTCAACCCCAACCGATCTTTCTTAAACCTAACTCCATACCCCATCTCCCTCTTTTCCTGAATACGTTCAACAATGGTGATTTTATTCAACCGTGGCTGCATTTCTGTCTAATCTCAATGTTATCCCAGGCGTATCACACTCTTCTTGTTTAACCATTCACAGTCTTTTGTGGAACATTGATAATTTCACGATCTTAATATATGTCACATTACAGATCACACTCTTTGTCTAGGTATTTTATAAACTTCACAGTATTTATATATATATATATATAAGTTCAACAATTAAAAAAATTCAGTTTTATATTATTTTTTATACATCCATACACAATTACTTGGGAAACACCCTTCGTCTCCTCTGTTCCACCTTTACTGTTCAGGGATCGAACCAGTAAGTTCACAATATCTTATTATTCCATTCACTTGCATAACCATACATTCACAACTCTAGCTGGATGGATCTTAAGTCCTGTATCTATATATACAATACATGCTAGTTTTAATCAGAGCGAGGTCACAGGCTGATCTTAATAACAGAAACGCGATGGCCACTCATGGACCTATAATGTACTGTAAAATACAACTCCTATAGTAACAGACCCAATTGCAACAGTTTTCATAATTCACTCTGTGTAACTATATTAATTGGTTATGGTCAATTTCCATGACAAAAGCTTTACCGAAGAAAAATGGTCTTAATTTGTCAAGCCAAACACTATTGACAAAGCATTCAATGTCAGTTATAGCTAAAGCTATCTCAAATGCTTGTAATTTTCGGCTTAAATACACCTCTGGATGTTCTGTGCCATCCTCACCTATTTGACTCAGCATTAACCCTGAAGCAATATCAGATGCATCAGTTTAAACACTAGTGGCTAACGGTTTCTTATAGTTATGTTTGGTGTTGTTGTTTTTTTATGCAGCACCTCTTCATTTCCTAAAAACCATCTCACTGGCCCCATCCCACACAACACGTTTAGTTCCTGATTTTCTGTGAGTGGTGCTGCCATTTTCGGAAATTTGGGAATGAACTTCCTGTAATACCATACCATCTCAAGAAAAGATCTAACTCTTTTTCGCAGGTTTCATCCACTCTCTAATGGGTTTTACCTTTGGCTCTACAGGGGCAATCAATCTTTTACTCTTAATATGGCCTCAATTGTCTCATTTGCACTCTTAAATATCCCAGTTGTTGGGGGTCTTTAAGGACTAGTGAGTTTCATTTTTACTCTTGTTGTCTTCCATAATTATTGCATTATTTTCAATAGAAAATTGCCATCTAAATCTTATAAGAATTCTTCAGGAAACACAACCTGTGAGAATATCACTATCAGCTCTTTTTTCTGCTTTCTACAGAATCTAGTGCTACTAGTTCTATATATATTCTGGCAGAATCAACCACTGTCAGAATATATCTATTCCCTTCCTCAGTTACAGTAAGTGTTCCAATAATATCGACACTAACGGGAGTAAAATGTTTAATAATAACATAGGCCTGCAATGGTTTTACATATTCTACTGTAATTCCTGTATGTTGGATCAAAAAATGATATCAAATTTCTCCATCATGTACAGATTTTTCACAAAACGCCATATGTATTTTTACATAAGTGAATCATTTTCATTGAAATCGCGTCACATTTTGTTATGCTTAAAATGTTGACAACCACTGGCTATAGAGTTCTATAGATCCATCGCGACTTGAGAGTCTTATGGATTGTTCTAGAACCCACGAGAAACACACCGCTAGTATATAAACAGTTAACAGGCCGCATGACGTATCATTTCTGGATAGTATTTGTTTGTGCGTGCACATTTATTCGTCGTTATTGCAATAAGAGGTTTTGTAAATGACCCAAAAATATTCTGTATATTTGTGGTAAATTTGTTGTAAAGAAACAAAGGCAAAACATTACAGATTCGTCAAAAAAGCGTATTACCCGTATCTTGGCATTAAACTTGGGGACCAAGACAAATCGTGGGCTCCACACCAAGTTTGCACCATTTGTGTTGATGAGTTGAGACAATGGACTAAAGGTAAGAAAAAGACTTTGCCTTTTGGAATTCCAATGGTCTGGCGTGAGCCTAGAAACCACGGAGATGACTTTTAATTTTGCTCATGTAACGTGCAAGGCCACAACACTCGAAATAAAAAGGAAATTTCTTATCCAAACCTTCAGTCTGCTATAAGACCTGTTACTCATTGACCTGATGTACCTGTATCTACTCCACCAGAGACTCTTGATACAGTTTCATGTAATTCTGAATCTGCTGTCAATATAAATGATGATAGGAATTGTTTCCAACCTGAAACGTCTGGCGAACCACAACTTTTCACACACGGAGAACTTAATGATTTGGTGAGAAGTTTGGACCTTCCAAAGAATTATTCAGAGACTTTGGGATCCAGACTTCGGGCTATGAACTTACTTTCTCCAGGGACATCATTTTAGTGGTACAGAAATCGTGAGAAAGAGTTTATACCACACTTTTTGCAAGAAGGTTCACTGTTTTATTGCAACAATATTGCTGAATTAAGACCAATACTAGGAGCTGCAGTCTATGAACCAAGTGAGTAGCGATTGTTCATTGATTCCTCAAAAAGAAAAGTATAAAAGGTGTTCTCCTTCATAATGGTAACATATATGCATCTGTTCCTATTGCTCATTCGGTTCACTTGAAGGAAACGTACGAAAATCTCGAACTTCTTCTCTAAAAGGTCAAATACAAAGAACATGGTTGGCTACTTTGTGGAGACTTAAAATTCCTTTGTATGTCGTTGGGTCAACAATCCAGTGATACAAAGTTTCCATATTTTTTGCTTGAATAGTACAGCGGAGCATGAACTCAGCACTGGATAAAAAAGCAATGGCCACGCAGAGTCAGCCCGATACCAGGATCAAAAAACACTGAACGTGAAAGTTTGATTGACACAAAGAAATTCCTATTACCTCCACTTCCCATTAAACTGGGCTTGATGAAACAGTTTGTAAAGGCCTTAGACAAAGATGGCGACTGTTTCAAGTATCCATGTGGGAAATTCCCAGCTCTATGTCTTCAAACGTACCCAGCCAATAGTAGTTTTTATTGATCCTATCTTTCGTTTTAGCTATGCCTAAATGTGCAGTCGACATTGCAACATGTCCTAACTCTGATACTCTCTGTCTACATTCTTTTGAGATTACTGTTTGATCCCTACCATCTACTGCACCATTCTCATTACATCTATGCCTCAACACCCCTTCACGACAGTAAATGTTGTAAACAGAGTTTTTTTAAAGATTTGTTTTTAATCAAAAGTATACTTCATCTTACATTTCAGTCTTACCTTACGTTATTAATGAAGCAGCAGAAACTTTTGATAGGCAAGGCTTTTTGGACTTTGTTTTAACATTTTTATCGTTTAAATATGCTGATTTGTTGCAGAACTATACAGGCACACCTTTGTTGTTGTTGCTAGGCAACTTGTATTTCGAACTGTTTCATTAGTTACTTTTACTAACTGAATGCCCTACACCTTTCCAAGGACAAGGTAATTTCGTCAAAAACTTTTGTACTAAGAAAACACTTAAATAACGCGCGGATTGTCCAGTTAAGTTCCGGAATGAAGCATAATTTTCTTTGTTTAAATTATATGGCGGTTGCTTATTTTCAGTCATAGTAAGTTTCACATATTTTGTTATACTCCTAGGAGAGATAAAATCAATGAATATATTTTAAAGTTTAATGTTACATTCAACCAATTAGAAAGCTCCAGGTTTAAAGCAGTTGCTTATCTTGCTACTCCAGCTTTTCAGCAATGAGGGAAGCTACATGCCTGCTCGTTATAGGAAAGAGTTTTTTTTAAATAATAATCGTTAAGTATGTACTTTTTTCTGTTTACAGTTTGTAAAGTTTTCCCAACAGCTATTCAGTAAAGCTACACTTCAGCCTACAATGCTTTTTATTGGTTTATTTAAAATGTTAATTTTGCTTCGTTTCAGTAAAAGGCAGTTTTTACAGAATTATGTAAAACAATTTAATTCCAGTCGCAGGAAAAGTAGCAAGTCTGATTTTTCAAATTATACTGATTTGGCCACACAGATTCGGAACTTCTGATTACACTTAAACAGACAGTCTAATTACTAAATAAAATATCCGTAGCTTAAATAATAATTCAACTTCTGTTCAGTTAAGTTTATCTTAATTCTTTCTAATTAGTTATACAGATACATTTACTAATTTATTTATTGGTTTTTATAATCGCCCTTCCCTTTGAGTCTTAACATTGACCGTACAAGTGTTTATAGTCGTACATAAGCTTCTATTTAACATTCAGGCTATTGTTTGTAATTGTATCTTGTTTACTGTAGGGATTTGATAAACATGGAACATTTATATTTTGAAAGGGGTATTTAATAATATGTTGTTATTTGCCACTTCTGTGGTTGTATTATTCACTATTATACAGAATCGTTTTTATAAGTCTAGCCACTGGTAAAGCTTCAGTTTGTTGCTTTTTCGTAAGGATTATTTACGGTGATAAAGCCGCAGATATATTTGCTTGGTTTATATAAAAGGTTTGTAAATTTTGTTTTAAGTAAACAGTTGCAAGTTTATATATTCGTATTATGTAGAGTTACTGGAACTCCAAATCCACATAAAGGAGGAGTTTTCTTTGTCCTGTTAAGAAAATATTTTGTACGTGTGCTAGTCATTTCTACTGCTACAAGTTCGTTCAGATAAATGTGTTTTGTAAGTCAGTCAGTCATCGTTGAAGCTGTAGGTTTGACTTTATAAAATGAACTCTTAATGTTATCGTGGATGAGTTATACATTTTTTGTTTGTTCAAATAATGCCGTTCTTCTAAGGCCCAACGGTAAAGCAACAGCTCTCTTGGTGCAGGATATGTAGATATTCATGAAGAGCTTCTAATTAAACGCTGACTAACTTTATAAAATGTACTAAGTTAAAAGTAAACTGTATACCTTAATAAAGATGAGCCCGTTTAACAAACTGATTAGAAATACTTTAATGTTATAGATTAATACACCAGAAAACGAAAACCTGCAATGGCTGTATTCACTCACCAGGTACTGTACCTTTGTTGTTAAAGATATTATTGTTTTGTTTGTTTGTAATTAAACACAAAGCTACACAATGAGCTGTCTGTGCTCTGCCCACCACTGCTATCGAAACCCAGATTCTAGCGTTGTAAGTCCGCAAACATACCGCTGTGCCACTGAGGGGGGGGGGGCAAAGAAGATATTATTGGTCGTAATTCTAATACCATTTAGGCTAGTCTTTATAAATTTAACTATAAATAAAAATGTACTAGTTTATTTTATTTTTGTAAGAGACAGAAAAGCTGCACTTTAAGCAATAGTTAATTGTTTGTTTTTATATTCATTACAGTTTTTCATAAGTTATCAGTTAATCTATACTTTAAGCTACAGTTTATGTTATTTTTAGATTAAGCACAGTTTTCATAAGATTCATCAATGAAGCTACATTAAGCTACAACTGATGTTTTGTGGATTAAGCACAGTGTTTTATAAATTCATAGGTGATACTACATTTTAAGCTATAGTTGATGCTTTTTTAGATTAAACACAGTTTTTATAAGATACATCAGTGAAGCTACATTTTAAGCTACAGCTGATATATATATATATTTGGGATTAAGTACAGTGTTTTATAAATTCGTTACTGATACTAAACTAAGCTACAATTATTGTTGTTATTTTCTTAGATTAAGCACACTTTTTATAACAGTCATCAGTGAAGCTATACTCTTGTTTGTATACTTCTTGTTACTGAATTTTCAGAACGGTGGGAGAATATGTGAGGTCTTTCAGCACTATAACTTCTCAACCAATTTTAAAATCATCAAGAATATTTATTTTATGTCAAAATTACTGATACTCGCTAATTCTACGTCTACTGTAATGCACAAGTATAGCAAGGCACGTAAAAGTGTTACACCTGCTTTTTTTAGGAAGGACAAATATTACTATTCAAGTAGTACTCAGTGTAAAGTTTGCTTGATATCTCACATGTGTTGCCATGGGAGACATGTTTTACGTACCTACATCCTAGTAAGCCATTTGGACCACCAGGTCTGAAGATTGGCTCATCTGTATAGCCTAAAAAGAGCACTGTTGGGCCAAACTAATTTTGTAAAGAAATAAGATTTTTCATGGTTTGGCTATTCTTAATCAGCCTATTAATCTGACACAGTAATCCAAAATCCAAAGAGACCGTGTCCAGACCCCCCATTTTTGGGCAAGGATAACACTGATTGAACGTAATATAGACGGTGCCCCTTCTCTAGCCTTGCCACCAATTATTTGTGGTTGAAGAAAGGCCCGAGTCATGTACGTTTATTTTCTACGCTACACGTCGTTAGATGTACTTGATCCAATAATAAAAAGAATTGAAGCACTCTTTACCTGCATTATTGCGCTTGGAAAAGCCTGCCATATATACTCACTGAAACGTTCTCTTTAGACCACATATTTTTTTCCGGTGAAGCTACAATGGTTCTTTCGTGTTGTCATGACAATTATAAGAAAGAGAATAGTTTGCAACCACAAAGCACGTTGATAAAATGATCTAACACTCATCTAAGTAACCAATTCTTTCGATCATGAAAACCGAAGAACAAATAGATAAATATCATATTCTGCTATGGGAAATTGAGATAAAAAAAACGTCACTCTGATCCAGTTCTTTTCTTTCTACGCAACTGTGTAGAGCAAGGCAAAAACAAAAAGTTTAAGATAATTGTTTATTTAGTAATAAAAATTATTTCTAGTTAACTTTTGTAGAGTTTGTTTCTAGTAAGTTTCAAACCGATCTTTTACCAGCCTTCTTTTGTTTTTTATTTAACACCAAACATAGAATATTGTTTAACCTAATTATTTTGATAAAGCATTTTACATTTGTATGAAATGGGTCTTCTCAGTCCAAAAAAATAATTTTTCTATCTGATGAAACATGGACACTCAATCCTCTTCTCAGTTCCATACGTAAAACCACATTACAAGGTAATGAATCCTTTTCTCAATCCTGGATAGAAAAGTATGTTTACATCTAAAGAAATAAGGGTACTCAATCCTCTTCTATTCTACATAGGAAATAAGTTGCTCTAATGAGATGAAATGAGTCTGCTGAATCCTTTTCTCAATTCAACATGGAAACTATATTACGTCTGATGAAATGAAGCTACTGAATCCTTTTCTCAATTCTGTGAAGAAGAACTTCGAAATTTTTATGGCAAATAGGGTAGCTGGATCTTAATGATAAATATTTTTTATCGGATTTAAGTAATCATATTTTAATTTCAGTCAATAAATCAAAAAGCCACGTACTCGTGTATTTTTCACAACTTACTTTAAAATGTTAACTTTGTACTTTTGCCTGAGTTTTTAATTTAATCATTCTGTAATAATACCTGAGGAGGCTTACGAAAGTCACTTTCAAAATTTATTGCGCGCAATGATTATTTGCATGCAAGTTTATTTTGACTTTAGATATATCTTCAGTTTAGTCTTAAAATAACGGCAACCAATATTCGAAACTAAAACCTATAAAAGTAGAGCCCTACTATGCTTCTAGATTCGATTGCGAATCCGGATTGGGGATTCGAATTTAGCTTTTAATTCAGTTTATATATATCTTTATTTTGAACAAATTAGATAAATATATGTAATATTTGTTTTCATTCTCAGTCAATTGCTTAGCATGAAAAATTGATATCGAATAAAAGCGGAGCCACAAGAAGAGAGTACAGATGTAATGTCGAAAAAGGTGATGCCACTAGAAGTGTTTTTTTTTTAAGTTACCGTGAAAATGACCTCATGGTTATTATTTTAGTATTTATGTTTAGTTTTATGAGTCGTCATGGTTGAAGGTAGTTATTTTTTTTTAATTTTCCTGATACAGCAGCTGAGTTTTGTAAACTGTGGGGCGCCCCCCTGGAGGGCTCAATGCGGTGACTGGGCGGGGGGGGGGGTTGCCAGGAGAACTCAGAAATAACAAAGAAAGAAGCATAAAAACAAAAGTAAAAACATTTTAACACTTTAAATTTTCCTGCTAATACTGAAGAAAAATAAAAAATTAAACAGAGGCAGAGAAACTACTGTATTTTCTGTTATTATCACTTGTGAAAATTATTCGGTATGAAGGAGGGGGCCGCGAAAAAAAATAATGCTGAGTTGGGGCGCTACTACATAAAGTTTGGAAATCATTGCTTTAATAGTTTTAGAATACTTACTAATACTTTCTACTAGAAAAAAAAACCTGTTTTGTGATAACTTTATGTAGCCTTTAGTCGTATCAATAAAAGTAATCTCGCTTTAATCTAACCGTATTTGAGATGGAAAGAGTATATTATAGAGTGTGGTTACAATTGTGTTGGAAAAGCACTACTTTTTTCTTGTCCGTGTTCATTGTGATACTCTTGTTTTATTACTTTTGTTATTTCCTTCAAACCTATTTAATGCACAAGAGTAATATTTGTTCAAAATTCATTATAGCAAATAAAAGTCAAGAAGTTTTTGCTGTTGCATCCAGATACTTCAAAGGAATGGCTATGAAAGGTATGACTTTGAGGTATTTTGTGTCAATTCATCAAATTGTATACCATTTCGTCGGTTTTAGTGCTAGCAAATATCTGCGAACATATAAGTGTAAGTGGGAATGTTATTTTGCATTCAACACCAACTTTTCTTCTTTTTTTTGGTCAAAAGAGGAAATCATTAGCTCACCATGTTTTTATTCACTACATTCACACTAGAGAAGTATTTTAACCGCTGTTACAACTACCATGTTTCTATTTTTAAATGTCTTTCACAGAGGAAATATATAATCAATAGTTAAGACAAACTACCATGTTCTAAATGTCTCACACAAGAGAAATTATTATCCATTGTTACTACAAACTACCATGTTCCTCCTTCTAAATGTCTTACACAAGGTAAATAATTATCACTGTTACAACAAATTACCAGTTTCTTTCACCATGGTAACGTTTCACGCACTGTTACAGCAAACTACCACGTTCTTTCTCCCGGCAAATTTTTCACGCATCTTTACAAGAAAGTGCCATGTTTATCTTTTTAGATGTGTTACAAAAACAAAATATGTTCCACTGTTACAACAAACTATAGTACCATGTTATCCTTCTGGAAAACGTTTCATGCGCTGTTACAACAAACCAACACGTTTCTTCCTCTAGATCTCCTCTCACAAAGCTTATAAAACTTGTAGGATTTTACTCTGTAATAAGTTAAAAAAGAAGCTATCAAACCTCTCATTTCGTTGTTTTTCAGTACATCTAATGTCTTCGATATTATGTTACCCTCTAGAATAAGTCTGGCCTGGCAAAATTCATAACAAGCAAACTAGTATAAGTTTATTTCCTAGGAACATTATTTATTTGTTCTTTTACGTTTGATTTATTTACAGTATATTTCATGACTCAATATATTTATTCTTAATGATATATAAAAAGTCATTGTCCATTCAAAATATTTATTGACTCGTATGAGCATCCATGTTCATAAAGTTAAAGATAGGACTCTACTATCAAAGGATGATTTTAAAGAGAATGAAAAATGCGCTTCCTGTAAAATTTATATTCCCCATAGTGATAAGGAACTACAGAATGAAATCAATAAAAAGCTTTACAAACCGTATTTGAATCACTTGGTTGTAAATATACATTAAACACTTTTTCTTTGTTCATTGATTACTGTTACATTCTTTGGACAGGACAAAAGAGTGTGATCAGACTATGGCAAAGCTAACCCATTGTTCGTTACAGTGCCAGACGAACATACCAGTCTCTCTGTGAGATAGAATGCTCCAAATGTGAGGGTCACCCAAATGCACTGAAGCATCATGGAAAGTGTCCTGGTAAGTACATAGGCGTTGGAGCAGGAGGACCAGAGCCCATGATCTCCAATATGAGGAACCAGCATCTAATTCTCCCATAGTTTTATATGTGTACAATTTCTCCAAATGAAATTCAGTATTTGATACATAATAATGACTAACAACCATGAAATAAAAAGGTTTAAAGTACAAAATAGAAGATCATATAAGTTTGTCACTAAATTGCCTACCCTCAATGTGGATTCCTATAGGTAGTGAGAAGATCTCTCAGGAAAGGTTCAGTTTGTACTTTTTACCTCCTCTGGGTTACAAACATCCATCTACGTGTTTGTCATGCATGGCAACCTGTGAATGGGAAGAAAAGACCTTAGCAACACACCACCTTAGCCTTAAATTCCTGTAGATGGATGGCCTTGGGGTGGCTTCCCAAGGTTAATCGGTTGATTCTGTAGGGCTAATTCGTCCAGTTGGTGTTGTGGACATTATGTCTGGTGCTGGCGTTTAGGTATAGTGCCCACGAAACCCTGAAATAGCTGCACTGTCCTCGTTTAACAGTGTAATCTATCCCGTCTTAGGACTCCACAGTGGGTGGGGTAAGTGGGTACTGATTTTTTCCCTATTGTTATGGATAATCACCAACAAATCAAAACGAAATTAAAAACCTAATTGGGAAAAGACCACGAATGGAAGACTCTGATCTACAGTTACCATCTCCTACCATTCCTGTACCTCAGTTTCTCAATTTACATTCACTTACTGATAAATCTTTAGAGCAAATGTCTCCCTTTTTCATCCAAAAGGGATTATAGGGGGCTTGCTGGCTCTCCTAAGTCAGTCAAGAAGCTATTGTCTGGGGACAACTACTCCACATCACAATAAGCTCCTGAAATCAAAGTCCATTGGGGATATGCTTATTTAGGTTACTCCTCATGCTACTTTGAATTCATCAAGAAGGGTTATCATTGCGAGGGGCATGCTTAAAATCCTTAAGTCGGAGATTTTCGCTGGCTTCTCCAGCAAAATTATTTCGGCTCTCTGGCGTATCTTCACTTAAAAAGAAAGAATAATGCAGTCTACCAGCGTGCACCCACCATGTCTATACTACTCACTATGCACTGGATGCTATTGCAGTCTGTGTCTCCATAGGTCATACCATCACAGTTTGTTCTCTTTACCTGTCATCAGGAAAAGATTATGATCAAGCAGACCTTGATGATCTTATTGTAAAGTTGCCATCTCCCTTCTTCATCTTGGGAGATTTTAATGAACACAATACCTTTTGGGGTGGTACCAGTATTGATGGGAGGGATCATTCTGTGGAGCATGTGCTCTCAGGTCACAACCTCTCTCTTCACTGCTAATTTATATACTTATTTTCACACATCTAGTCAGTCTTCTGCTACTACTGATCTGTCCATTTGTTTTCTTTCATTTTCTTGGAGAATGGATAATGACTCACGGGGCAGTGAGCATTTTCTCGCCATTCTGACAAAGATTGGCAGCGATTGATACCACCTGACTCTTGTGTCATAGTGGAAATTAGAGCAGGCTGACTGGCTCTCCTTCACCTCTCTCAAAACTTGATCCTACCATTGTTAGTCTTCCCACTATTGATGACTACGTGGAAACAGTAACTGTCCAAGCAACTATTCATATGATCAACACATTTGTAATGGTATACTTATTCACAGTGGACTTCTAACTGCCAACAGGCCTGGGATATCTTTTGCAGATATCCTACTCTTAACAAATGGATCATTTTTCAATGGGTTTATGCCCATGCCTAATAGGTCAGATATCAAAGCCAGAAGGAATCTTGGATTAAGTTCACTACCAGCTTCTCTTCATCCACTAATCCCAAGGTCATGTGGGACAGGATTTGGAGGGTCAGTAGGAAGTATGCTTCTGATCCCCTTTCAAACTTGCTCTACAGTGGCTGGGAGGTTGCTGATATAAAGGGTATTGCTGACCCCTTTGGGAAGTACTTTTCTTACCTTTTCAGTACTTCCATATCTTTAACTTTCTTATTGCCCATCAAGTCACAGGCTGAGAGATTACCATTTTCTTTTTAGGCAGATAGTCTCTATGGCTATGATTGTTCATTTATGCTGATGGCACTTAAAATTGCTCTACATTTGTCTGGCAGTACATCAGTTGGACCTGATGATATTTATTATGAGATGCTGCACCATCTTTATTTTGCCTTTCTTGCTCTTCTTTTGGTTGTTTTAAACCAAATTTAGCAAGAGAATATTTTTCCAGATGGCATTCCATTTTCTAAGCCTAGGAAGGGTCCCAAAAGCCCTTATAATTATTGTACTATGGCTTTGACTAATTGTCTCTGTAATATTTTGGAGAGGATGGTTAATGATTGCCTTGTTTGGTTCCTTGAATCAAATAACCTTCTCTCGCCCACACAATATGTTTTTCATAGACAGCATCCCACCATGGACCACCTGATTCATCTTGAAACCTCGATCAGGGAAGTGGTTTTCCAGAGGGAGCATCTTTTATTGATCTTCTTTGATCTTGAGAAGACTTGTGACACTATATGGAGGTTTGGCATTTCATATGACAACCATTCCTATGGTTCATGTGGTCATTTACAAATTTTATTTCTAGCTTGTTTGCTCAACAGGAATTTTCAAGTCCATATGGGTTCAACATTATCCAGATCCTTCACACAGGAACTTGGAAACCCTCAGGGATGTGTCTTGAGTGTCACACTTTTCAGTATTAAGATCAATGCTATCACAGGACAACTTCCTCCAACTGTTACAAATAGCATCTATGTTGATAACTTTCACATTTCTTGTTGTCATCGAATATGAAGTTTATTAAGCAGCAGCTTCATGTCAAATGCACAGGGTCACTGAACATCCTTCAGCATTCTCTCTCTTCTACCTCTTTTGGAATGGATAGATGTACCATGCTGAAGATTTATCATGCCCACATTTGATCAAAGCTGGGCCTGTTTTGGCTCTGAAAGTGGGCTTTCCACACTTCATTGGTTCAGAGTTTGTACACTGAGTCCTATAAATCTCCTTTTCATCTAAGATATTTACAACTTTCCTTGTTGTATGCTACAAAGTTTCCTTATCATATCATTCAACCTGGAGTTGCATCTCCTTGCCTTGTTGGGCTGTGCTTTTTTTTTGGGGGGGGGAATAGGCGGTTGGACATTAGATGATATTGCTGAGTCCAATAGTCAGCCCATCTTGACATGATTTATTTCCATCCCCACTCGATACTTTTTTTAGTAATTTCAGGAGGATGGATACCCTGATTGGATACACCATCTTCTTTTTGCTGAGCACCTTTCAAATCATTCTTCTGTTCGCGTTTTTATGGGTGGTTTAAAATCAGGTAAGTCCGTGGGCTCCATCATGTTTTGCTGTGGTTTGAGGGTTTCTCACAGGATCCCTTTTACAGGTTCTGTGTTCATTTCCAAATTGTATCCAATTTCACATGTCTGGGATCATATTGAAGCTAAGCAGTACACTAACTGTACTATATATACTGACTTTCTTAGCTCTTTGATGGCCCTAGAATCGCTTAATGTGAGTTCTCACCTCGTTCATTTGATATTCAGAAACAACTGACCCATTTATCTTTGTCATCTATTTATGTTGAGTTTTTCTGGATTCTTGACCATGTCGGTATTCGTCGGAATGAGCTTGCTGACACCACAGCTAGATCTGTCTGCTCTGGCATTGTCACAGTCCTGCTCATCCTTTATGTAGACTACAGACCCATGATCAAGGCACGACTTAAGGCTAGTTGGCTGTCGATTTGCCTACTAGTTGTTTGGCCATATAGTTTCCACAAGGATTGGAGGGAGGAAGTTGTCTTGTCAACGCTCCACATTGGCCACAGTGTCATTACTCATGGTTTTCTTTTATGTGGAACTGGTCTACCAACACGTGGCCTTTCTGACACTCAATTCATTATTATCCACATTTTAGTTCCGTGCCGTCGCTACAACCACAACTGCAGCACCATTTTAGACGTAATTTCTTGAGAGTTTACCTTTGAAGTTGGACAGTGTCGTTCGCGATGATGACACTGTCCAGATTGATCGTGTTTTTTTTTTTCACTTTTTATGGGCCATTAGCCTTCTTCATTGTATTTAGTGTTTCACCTAATCTATGGGCTTTATTCAGCTTTTAGCTTATTTTCGTTTAACTTTTTATCGTATTTTACTTCTTTTCGACTTTTTAATGGTTGCTTGGCACAGATAGCCTGGTTGCTTTGCGCCATTAAGCTTCAAACAACCAAACTAAACTGCTTATTTTCAGATTAATTTCTTCTGCATTTTCCCTCTTATTTCCATTTTATTTTGATCAAGACACACGATAGTGTGTTGTGCGGCCAAAACAACCTGCGGGATATACTGTGTGTTATTAACAGGAGTAATAGTTTAGCAATTCTCCACTTTCTGTAGCTTGAACTGTGATAATCCAAACTATCACATGTTTCCCATGGATGTGCTCTACTGGACCCTTATTTCACATACCAAATGTCAAGGAAATGTATTAAGAAATACACAATATATAAAATCTCCAATTTTGATTGAATTTCTTCCAATTTTTTCTTCTTTGCACCAAAAGTACAGAAATTTATTTGATAAAAAAACATACAAATCTGGTACACTGATAGATCGCTATAACCTACCATTAGGATTCAAATTT
This sequence comes from Limulus polyphemus, assembly GCF_000517525.1. NCBI lineage: Eukaryota > Metazoa > Arthropoda > Merostomata > Xiphosura > Limulidae > Limulus > Limulus polyphemus. Next base: position 136,566 of record NW_013666222.1, read on the forward strand.
GGTCTAAATATAAGTCATATGTGCAAAGTTGTTCAACAAAAAAGCGCTCAATTATGGCCAAAAGTTTTGTGTACGCCTACGCAAAACGTTACCTGAGTTATCCGTTTAAACCTTTTACAACAGCTTCACCTAAGAGTAAAGATTTTTTGTCATTCGGATTAAGGATGGCTGATTTAGAGTAGCAACACTATAAGGTGAAAGGACGTGCAGATACATAAGTATTGGTTAGGCCAAGCAAACTAGATTAGTAATATCTAGTTCAAGTTTTCAAAAGAACCATACGGGTGTGTACGGTTATTATTCATTATTTATTGCCAACTCGTACGCACAAGTTTGCTAAATTTTATGAAATTATCTTACTTAAATATGCTTGATACAGCTATACCGAATGTATGTGGGTGATGACAAGAAATTGTTAATCTAGTTTCTATGGCGATACTATAAAGGAAGTTATTTAACTGTTTTAGAGAGGAAAAACTACCAACATATATTTTAAAGGATCTGGTTTGTTCTGTAAAGTATAGGTCTATTCCGAATAATAGGTTTGTGATCCTAAAGCTAATGTTGGTTACAATCGAGTGTCACTTTCTTACTTGCTCTGGTTTGTTGGTGTGTATTGACAGAAAGGTCATGATATCTAATCAAAAACACCTTAAGTGTGAAAAAAAAAGGTGCAGCCAAAGAAGGATTGAGTGTGTGATTTAGAGGAATTAAATCAAAATTGGCGGTAAAACTGGTACGTACACTTATAACATTGAGAAGAATTTTACAGCAAATATTCATTAATTAGTTAGCTACGCCGCGTATTTTGTTTTACCCACTATCATGTCCCAACTTGAACAAAAAACGCGGCCTGGTTAACTAATGAATTAATATTTACAGTAAAATTCTTATCAATGCTATAAGTGTAACTATCATTTTGGCCGCCAAGATTGATTTCATTCCTTTAAGTCGCGCACTAAATCCGTTTTTGGCCGCACCATGTTTTTTTCACATCTAACGTGTTTTGGGTTAGATTCATATTACAGGGGAGCATGCTCGCGAGTTCCTCTTGTTCTCGCCTGCTTTCGGTAAGAGCATTTCTGAGGAGCAATATTTTTTGCAACTCCTCTGGTCATTAAACTGGCTGTATAGCTGAATGAAGTGGTTCAAAATATATTGATGCAAAGATGTTTTAAGAAATCAAACATGACATACATATTTCATCTTGTACTACGGTTATGTATGAGGTTAAGTGTTATCAGAACTGAAACTTTTGTATTATTGAGAATTTAAAATATACCACATTTTATACAATAGTACTAAAGTCCTACGTCTGTTTGGTCTATACATTATACTACTATACCTAAACAAATCTATGTTATTAACATACTTGGGCTACAAAAGTAAGAAGCCAAAAGTTGTGCGTTTTAAGCACTACATTAATAATAAAAACTTAATTAATGGAATATTTTACGACTTACATGTGTGTGCGTTTGTGAGCGGCTAGCCAATCAAGCCATCGGAATTTATTCTGCTGTCATTTTTGTATGTGATAATTTGTCAAGACATGAGATGTTATCCTTCTGTCATGTTTGTGTGTGCTAGTTCGTCTAGATACAACATGTCATCGTACAGTACTGTTTGAGTGCTAGTTCATTTAAATACTAGATGTTATCCTGCAGTCGTGTTGCCAAAATACGAGATGTTATCTTTCTGTCGTGTGTGCTCGTGCTAGCCTGTTAAGGTACGAGATGTTAATCTGCTATCACCAGGCTAAAATCTTGTATCCTGACGAACTAATACACTCATATTACAGCAGGCTAACATCTCATATCTTAACAAGCTAGCACGAGCACACAATTTCGTGTCATGTATGAGTGTACGTAAGTTAGCCAATCACGCAATATTAATCTATAAACAAAGGCTGACCTAGCTATCCTCGCATGAACTTAGCACAATTCAAGTTAGGTGTCGGGAATTTATATTGTTATATGTTCGGTATAAAAGTTTAAAAATAATTACATTTTGGATGATATTAATAATATATTTCACTCTCCACGTGTTATTAACAAATAGCGTAATAAAACCCAGTAAAAATTCATCTTATATACATTTATACTCACACAACTGATCTGACCGAACTGCTACTTTTGTGAATTTGCCTGATAATTTCTACAATATGAACCCATAGGGTAAGTACAGTTGTATAGTTCAGATATTGTTTTTTTTTTCATTATATTTAATAGGTTTCTCTGTAACTGGTTTTTTCTCCTTATAAAATTGAATTACGAAGAAAATTTTGTCCTTAATGTTTTCAGTATAATATTCTCTGTACTGAAATAAATCCTGCTTGTCTTTTTCATGTTTTAAAATAACTTTTAAAGCTTTCTGTAATGTATTTTATCATTTTAGGAGTTTTATTTCGTTCAGTTTCAAGAAGAATTTCACAAATATGCTAGTGTACCGAGTTTATTACCTGGTTAGCAAACTTTTATGACTTTCGTCTAGAACTTGAAAATCTTATTTTTTCAGTGTCACATTTCCTTCTATATAACGTATTAGCAGCATCGTAAACGTCTATGTGAATAAACTCTATACGTTTAAATTTATAGCAATATATTCGGCCATCAAAATGATCAATCATCCAGAACGTAAGAAGTAAACTAGCACATTAATCCAAAATAAACACTTGCAACAACAGAACAGACCTAAAAAAGTTGGATTGTTTATTCAAAAACTAAATATGGTAAAAGAAAGAGGTATAGTTCGCCTAATTATCTAAATTGGAAATGCGTTAATTTCCCAGCGGACGAGCCCTTCATAATGTTCTGCTAACCTATATATGGCATGAAGTGCTTCTAGTCAGAAAGTTATATAATTTTATTAGATTATACGTTTTTATATATTATTTTTATTTTGATCCACATAGTTAATTTACATTATGATTAGAAGTTCTTAACAATAAAGTAAGTTAAACATATTTTGTTACAAATGATGTCATTCAGTCCTATGTTCACCATATTATCTTTCTCTTACTTCAGACCAGAGAAAATTAGTGAGATTACACGCGTTACGCTTGGTTTTCTTAACTCCAACCAATAAATGGACACATTATTTCATATAAAATTGTAAAATTTTCATAACTAAATGTACAATGCATAAATGACTAATGAAAGAATCAAGCGTTGAAAGGTTACATAAACTGGTTATTGAAAGTTTGATGTTTTAAATCCCTTGCTGTATTTTTTAATATTACAGATGCGTTTAATTGTTTATTTGATATAGTTTATCAGACATTCAGGCAAAGCTACACAAGAGCTCTCTGTACTAGATTCAATGGCACTAACACCAAATCTTAGACTAGTCTAATCAAATCCTGTGATTAGACAGTCATTCTTATCATTTTCTCACGGCCCCAAAGAGCACAGCGTAATTTTGCAGAAACAAAACGTGAACCACAAACCAGTATGCTGATAACAAGGTCATTCCTTGTCTTACTTAAATTCACTCCTTTACAAATTTTATATATTTATATAAAATTTCATTTCGTTATTCTATCTGGCTAATTGTGTTTCATTGGCGTTTAGTTTGTTTCATTTTTCTTTTATAGATGTTGTTCAAACATGCTCGCCCTTTCAGCCGTGGAGGAGTTATAATGTTACTGTCAATCCCACTATTCGTTAGTAAAAGAGTTTTACCAATATACAAGCTTTACAGTTACCAGAAGTGTATTTATATACGAGCCACGAGCGCATAGGAATGGGTAGAAGGTTTTTGGTTTTAAACATATTTTTCATTCTAAACGTTAACGTAAATATTAAACTAGCTTATCAGGTAATTGAATGTTTTGCATTGTTGCAGAAACAACAATGTCACGTTTCTAAAGTTCGAAACATAGTTAATGCTCTGGGGTCTAAAAATAAAAATAGAATAATAGTAATAAGACTAATAAAAACTTGTGACTAAACATTTCAATAATAATTACCATAACATTAGCCACTTCAAAATCCTGGACCTCCATCAATTATCAACATAAAAAAAAGAGACAAGATGAAAATGAGCTCATCTATCGGCTTGCTACTATTCACTCGAAGTTAGTTTA
>NW_013666222.1:141584-150795 GCF_000517525.1 Limulus polyphemus
TATATATATATATATATATATATAATCCTATGTTTGTTTGTTATGGATTTCGCGCAAAGCTACACGAGGGCTATCTGCGCTAGCCGTCCCTAATCTAGCACTGTAAAACTAGAAGGAAGGCAGCTAGTCATCACCACACACCGCCAACTATTGGGCTACTCTTTTACCAACAAATAGTGAGATTGACCGTCACATTATAACGCCCCCACGGCTGAAAGGGCGAGCATGTTTGGTGTGACGGGGATTCAAACCCGCGACCCACAGATTGTGAGTCGAGCGCCCTAACCACCTCGCCATGTCGGGCCATTATCTTATGTAAAAAAAACAAAAAAACATTGTTCTGCTAGTGTTTCACGTGTATGCTACATTAGATCTGTTGCGTGATGTTTATATCGAACGTTCTATGTTTGATAATCTTTGTGATATCAAACATTCTGTTCCTTAAAATTTTAAATCACCAGAGAAAGGGCGGCTCAGCAATTTTTTGTTTTCTTCCTCTTTTTTTCCATTTCATCATACCATAGCGGTTTTTTTTAACTGATTATCAAATAATTTACTTTATTTAAAAAATCTGAAATATGCCAGTCATTTTGTTCTCGTAATCTTCTATACAAAGATTATTTCGGTTATTATGCAGTAATAATAAACCCCGCTTGATTACTTCTTGTTTGGAAAGAAAGAGTTGCTGGACATTGACTTGCGAAAGACACAAAATTGATCTGAAACTCCATTTTGATATATTTCTGATTAGACGTTTGTATTGAACTAATCAAGTAAGAACATCTGCAGTCAAGCGAAATTTCAACACTATCATTAAGCCTAAAACACCTAATTGCTTCGCCAGCTTAGGCGCTTAATATCATTGTAATATCGTTAGTCGTTTTAAAAATGCATATATTCACTAACAAAACCTTTTAAAATGATTTTAAAGACTTATTTAGTTTTTTCGACGTTGTTAGATTTCGCTTTGTTTGTAGTATTGTTCCTAAGTCATATTTTTTGTAAACAACACAATAAGTTGTCGGTTACATCATTACCTAACATTATCTGATGAAGGTTCCAGTACAGAGATGAATGTAGCGTAAAGTTTATTTACGTGAAGAAATGTTGTAGAGTTATTCTTAATGCTTAAAAGTACCGTTTGTTATTATATTCAGTTCATGGGTGATAGTAACAATAATATAGACACCTGTGGGATTTTAGAGTAACCTCAATTAATTTAGGTGTGTGAATAATGTTAGAACATTGCGCCTAATTCATTATTCGATATTATACAGCGGACCAACTGTTTAAGGATTATATATATATGTGTGTTAAATATTTCTTTTTCACCACAGATGAAATTGAAAGGAGAATCTGTAACGTAGAGGACCAATGGATTCAAAGAAATACAGTTAAGCCACATATAATGGTAATGTGTTTATAGGTATTATATACACATCACCATTGTAAGAGGCCCAACTGTATTACTTTGATTTCTTGACCCAAGCTGTGCTGATAAGGCGAAACTGCAGTCCACAGCAGAGTGAACAGCCAATCAAAGAATATATTAAGCCTGAACGTCACAGATTCTCCTTTCAATTTCACCTTGTTAAAAAAGACCAGTTTTTAAAACACATAGAATCAATAAAGATACTCTTTGCCATTCTGTGTAATCTACACATTTATGAATAACGCTCATGGTAATATTTTTTATGGTTTGAAAACAATTGCTGTAGTTTTCTGACATATCATACATATTTTATTTTAAAGTAAGATATTATAGGGTACGATATTGAATACGAAGTTTCCATTCTATAAGAGCTGGTATCATTAAGGATTATACCTTTTCCACAAAGAACTTAATATAAGGTACTAATTAGTTATAAATTTCTGAACCTTTTTTGTAGATATATTTTAAAAGTAACCCGAATGTAAGTTATTGGATTTTTTTTAGAGAAAAAGCGACGAAAATTCAAAACTACCAAATACTCATTGTGTAATATAGTATCTGACATACTTTGAAAAACAATCATTAAAAAGAAAATTTACTCAATATGTTTTACATATTGGACATTTATTTTATTACCTTTATCTTCTCATGGGTCTGTTTCATTCTTTAAAATAAATATGTTTACCAGTTCCGTTGAAAATTAATATTTCTCATAAACAATCACATTTTTCTTTCATTAAAACCATTATGTTTTAAAAAATACCAAAGATTAGTATACAAAACAGGTTACTTAACTGTTTCTTCTGTTTTACATAAAAACAGTAACCGTTCATTGCCATTTCGAAAAGAACAGTAAAAATAGTAGATGTTAATTATTTCAACTTAACAACGTGCATAAATTTGGTTTAAAAAAGGCTAATAAAAACCACATGCTAAATTTACTGTTTTGATTTTTATGTCAAAATATTTAGTTGAAATGTTGCAAAAAAATTGAATATGTCTCAAATCTTTTAACTGGCTGTTTTAGTTAAATTGTCTTTTAATTGGTTTTGGGGGTACAAATGAAACAGCTAATCATTGTTGGGTTCACATTGCTTTATTTACTTCAAAGCTAGAAATGTATGTTGAATTCGAACTGTTAGGTATATTTGTCATTTTGGAGAAACCATATAATAAGTATGCTTATTCTCCATGTACTATGTTTTCTCTACCATACTCCCTTTACTGGGGCTCTATGATTCACGCCCCGTTGCTCTGTTCTTTGGAGGCGTGGTGCGTTTCAAAAGTGTTGGTCAAATCCCACTATTTGATTAGAGTAATAAAGAGTTGGCGGTGAGTGCTGTTGACTTTCTCAAATAACCCTTTCTGTAGCTTTGACCGAATATTCGAATCAATCTATTTTGAGAGGTTTAATCTCTTATTTTGTGTTTATACATAATAAAAATACTAAAAGTTTCCCAACCGTTTGTACAATTAGCGTCTTGTTTTTAAGGAAGTAGTGTAGCAGTGCTATTGCGACTTCACACTGTGTCATGAAACTGTTTGTATTTTACATGTGTAGTTATTAGAAGGTAGCATGTATTAATTTCAGAAACTGTGTTCATTTTGACTTTTTTTTTACAGATATGATTTTGAAAAATACACATGTGAAGAACTATCTGAGCTGACTCTCTCACGCTCTGTTCACACTCCATTTTGTGACCACATCTCTCTGGCCTTTTACTTCCCTGTGGTGATCATCTCAGTAAACTGTTTTACTCTGAATCCACTGCGCTCGTTCCAGTGTTTTACCAATATTAATTCTAACCTTTATTTCATTTATGATTTTAATAGTTTTAAATGTTATGTTTATCTAAATGCCCTACAATGTTTCACTTTTATTCATTTCGATGTTCTTCCTGTTTATTTCAATGTCGTTCCACTTTGACGCCATGGTCACTTCTCTTTAATGCGATGCGTTCTTTTGATTTTTACCATTCTTTTCACTTCAATTTCTCTGAACTTCTTGTATTTTGAACCTAGATACAACCAATGACTCATTGAACTGTTTTCTGTCATAATAGTTTACATTACCAGTTTATAAACGTCTTCTTTATTCGTTTTTGAATGTAAAGTTTAATAAATATATTTTACTTTGTCACAAGTTCCCTTACTCACAAATATGTTTTGAAAGCAGTTCTTAAAACCAGTTCTTATGCTAACTTTCATTTTCTTACGTTATACATTGATGAACATATATTAACTTGGAATATATTAAAATATGTCAGTCATGCTTGTCTTTATAGAAGCTAAAAGAAACATAAATGAATGTCTACAGAACACCTTGGACATATTAAAGTCTATCTTTGTAAAAGTTGTCTATGAAAGATTTTCAAACAGATGCTTTACTGTGGTAGGTAAGCTCAAGTTTTTAAAAAGGAATTAAACTATTTTCACACCTTACAAACTTTCCTATAAATATACACGCCGTGTACATTGTGTAAATTGTCCTTTTAATGTGCCCTTCTTTACTGTATAGATACATAAAGTTTTATGATAATGTGTTGCAATACATGCTCACATAACATAATTCAAGTATTTCTTATTTTACCATACACGGACAAACATGCAATTGACTTGAAGTGAAAAACAAGCGTTAAATTATATAAGCTATCATCAAATTTAACTTCAAATTGTATCTAAGCCTATGATCGTTTGAGCAATCGATTTAAGTTTAAATACCTTAAATATAGCGCTCTTATTTCATCTACAAATTTAAATGTCCAAAGTGTAACCGTCGCTACGTTGGCTCAACCATTCGTTGTTCGAGACCAAGGATACGATATTTCACCTACTGTTCAAGACTTTCATATTTTAAGAAGAGCGTCAAGTGAAAGAATGTTGAGATTTAAAGAAACTTTGTGGATTTACATATTCCGATCTAGGATGGCCGTCAAAAATGTCTTTTGTTTATCGTAGGCTGAAAGAACATGTAGATTCCCTTAAAATATGCTATAATGGAAAATATATTAGCCTAAAACTTTAACTGTATCATAAGCAGTAACTTTCCGTCCCCCCCCCCAGTGGCTCAACGGTAAGTCTATGGGCTTATAACGTTAAAGATTGGATTTCGATACCCACGGTATGCACAAGACAGATAGCCCACTGCGTAGCTTTGTGCTTAGTCTATAATAATAAAAGGGCGTGTCTGTGTGTGTATGACTACCATAGCTCCAAGACGAAAGAACCTAGAAACCTGAAATTTTTCACAAGTACTAAATGGACCCTGAGGGCGTGCACCTGAGTATATATTACTTATCCGCATGCGTGCGCGAGCGCATCTTTCTTGAGATGAGCAAGCGAAAAACACATAGAAAAGAATATGTGAATGTCATAGTTCCCAGAACAAAGAACCTAAAAAACCTTAAATTTTGCACACATACTAAGTGGACCATGAGAGTGTGCACCTGGGTATTACTTTTCTTATCCATGTGTGTGCGCACGTTCGCAACTTTTTATGTGCAAAAACTACATAGAAAAGAAATGTGCACGCCATGGAATGTTAGTGTTTTAACTATTATGGGATGTTATAGTGTTTTTCTTTAACTATTATAGGATGTAATAGGGTGATTCTTTTAACTATTATGGGATGTTATAGTGTTTTTCTTTAACTATTATAGGATGTTATAGGGTGATTCTTTTAACTATTATGGGATGTTAGAGTGTTTTTAACTATTATGAAATGCTATGGTGTTTTTCTTTAATTATTATAGGATGTTATAGTGTTTTTTAAAACTATTATGAAATGCTATGGTGTTTTTCTTTAGTTATTATAGGATGTTATAGTGTTTTTTAAAACTATTATGCGATGCTATAGAGTAGTTTTAAACTATTATGGGATGTTATAGAGTTGTTTTAACTATTATGGGAAGTTATATATTGGTTTTAACTATTATAGGACGTTATAGAATGTTTAACTATTGTGGGATGTTTGTTACAATTAAAAACACGTGTCTTTTAACCTGTAACAATCATTGGAATATCTTCAATCTGATGCACATGGGTGTTCTAACCTGTAACACTCACTTGAGAGTTTACAATTAGCTTATTACTCAGTTACTCTCATAACAGTCTAAGGAACAGGATCGAAGGCTTTCAAATGATAAATAAAAAGGTTTCTTCTTCTAATTATTATGGGATGTTAGAGTGTTTTAACTATTATGGAATGTTATAGAATGATTTTTGGAACTATTATGGGATATTATAGTGATTTTTAACTATTACTAGTATATCATAAATGACGTGGCAAGTACTACCACCCCACCCCATAGTACACCATAATCTAATATTTCTTAGCTAATTAAAATAAATACATTTTGCGAAATCAGGCTTGACCAACAAAGAGGTAGAAAATGGGATGCCATGCTGTCGTGAACGCTATCACGCTCCTTTTTTGGTACTGATCAACAATATAGATCGTCGCTTAGCAACAAAACTATTATGGAATGTTATAGAGTATTTTAACTATTAAGGGTTGTTATGTAGTAGTTTTTACCTGTTATAGGATGTTATAGAGTGTATTAACTATTATGGATGTTATAGGGTAGTTTTAACTATTATGGGATTAGCATATAGTCCGTCAAAAATTATGGGGAAAGTACAACCACCCCCACCCTATGGTATACCCTAACCTCACATTTGGTAGCTAACTGAAATAAATAAATTTTGCGAAATCAAGCTTGACCAACAAAAAGGCAGAAATGTGCAGTCAGGGCAGTCAAACATCGGTAAATTATTTTTAATGAGGCAAGCTAGCGAAAAACCACATAGGAAAGAAGTGGTTCTAATATATACAAAAGTCAGTGTGTTTTGGTAACAATGCGTTTCAACAATGGCTTTTATGTCATGTTTAGAACGAAATAACCATTGACTTCAATAACTAATTAGATTTTTTCAGAAACACTTTCTTATTAGTTTATGAGAGACAACATTAAAAGAAATATAAAGAGCATAGAATTAGCAAGCAGCTAATGAGCAAAAGGAAGACTTTGAAGCGCCATCTAAAAAGTATTCTCTAGTTGGGAATAGATTTGGATAAAAACATTTTATAGTTGCAAATAACAACTTTGTTGTAATCACTTTAAAATCAGCCTTGACGAAATGCCAACGCAGAAGAGCTAAAGTATTTAATAGTGTGTAATTAATTTTTCGGTTTTAACGTTTACGTGGAATACTTAAACGAATATATCTGAGTATATTATTTTTACCATACTTAGGTTTAATTTTGTGAAGAAGTAACAAAATCGCAGCCACAAAACAAACATCCAACATGCTATCCTTTCTTTTGGAATAATCTTTTAATATATAAATGATTTTGTAGCTTGTTTGAATAATTAATTTTAGCATATATAAACAAACTTATATTCAATCTTACAAACAAATCTGATTTGGCGCACTTTCCACTGTTCATTGGGCAGATTACGAGCAGTTTGTTGAAAATAAGTGCTCTTAAGAAGTCATTAATTCCTACAGTTTGGCGCTTTAAACTACACTTAATTTACACTTCGGGCCTGGCGTGGACATGGTACTCTCCTTGCACTTTGTAGGTCGCGAGATCGAAGAACATCGCCGAACATGCTTGCCCTTCCAGCTGTGGGACCGTTATAATGTTTGTGGTTTTCAATAGATGTATTCCCCTCTAGTCTATAAAGAGATGACTAGCGTATATACCCCTCGAGTAATCTAGCGCGAGCCCCCAGTGGCTCAGCCGTAAGTATGGACGTGCTTAAAGCACAACATGAAAAACACAATTTCAAAATCAAAAGTTTCCTGAACCATTCCTTAATTATGTATAATTTTCGTTTGCATAGTTTATTGCAAGAAACGAAGCTTTCGAAGTGATATCCTACTATTATGGTGTGTATCTTTTTAAAGAATAGCGAAGTGACAAAAGGAATACAGTCCATAAAATAAAAAACTTTCTTAATTCATGCTTTACTTATATTTAGTTCCATACATTGCAGTAGGAAACGGAAGCCTAAAAATTAAATGTCAGTTGGTGTGTTCGTGCTTAAAGTATAATGAGGGAACATTAAACATACAATTTATAGAAGAAAAGTTTTCTAAGTCATACTACGAGGTGAAGTCAGATTTGCTTTGGCTTGTACGTACAGCACATCTAGGAGATATTAAATAAAAACACTAGGGTTCTAACTGTCTCAGATATGAGTGTTTATAGTGAAATGAAACGAAGATAGAATCGGTAAATGTAATAGCTTTTGTTAAACAGGTCACGTTAAGTAAAATGCAGAAATGTGCGTTTTGTATTTAGTAAAAGATATATATATATATATATATATATACTGAATGCAGAACAAAGTCTAGTTTCAAGCAAAATGCTAAAATAGGCATTTTGTCCAACGCCTAATGTTGTCATTCGAGACGTTGTTTGTGCAAAATGTAAAAACTGTACATTTATGATAATGACACACGGCAAGCTAAAATGTTCCTAAAGCACCGCTGTAAAGCACAATGTATGCAATGGTTTTTTCTGCAACTAAAATATATTTAATTGTTGTTTGTTATTAAGCACAAAGCTACACAAAGGGCTCTCTGTGCTCTGTCCACCACGGGCATCGAAACCCGGTTTGTAGCAGTATAAGTCCGCAGACAAAACGTTGTGCCACTGAAGGGCAAGATATTTAGATATCTGAATTAAATTTTAAGCACATGAAATGATCAGAACTTATGGCTTTATGAGCGTTATCGAGTTTAGCAAGCATTACCTAAGGCTTTTTGAGATAATTGTGTATTGTTTTAGAATTTGCACACAGCTACCTAGGGGCTACTGCCCCTAATTTTGAACTGATAGACTAAAGGAAAGGCATTTGTATATATATATATTAACACACATCTCCAACTCTTGGGATACCATTGTCTGCTCGAATAATTGGATTTGACTTGCAGCGCTCCCACGACCTCAAGGAACGGAGAGAGTTTTTGAGGCATCAAGACGCGCACCACTAATTCTTAGCTTCCCAAGCCGGGCAAGTTAACTACTAGACCATGACCGATCTATAACATGAAAGTTATGACACATACAGTAGGTGTAAAAACGGATGGATGCTGTTTATTAAAAATATGCCAGTCAACTTTAATTACTTTAATGCAGAATAACTCAGAAGTAATAAAAATATTGCTCGTGCAAGACAAGAAATGTAGCGGTGATGACGAGCTTAAATCCTATCTAGTTTCTCTAAATATACCGAATCTAATGAACACATTTTCCTGAAGCCGAATTCTTCATACTATAGTCATATAAACGTTTTAGTAAAGCGAGCAACAGCGCATTTTGAGAAAGTGAGTGCTTTATAAGAATGACGGTCGAATCTAACTGTTAGATTAAAGTAGTCCCAGAGTTAGCTAGCACAGATTTCCCTGGCGTAACTGTTAGATTAGAGTAGTCCCAGAGTTGGCTAGCACAGATTTACCTGGTGTAACTGTTAGATTAAAGTAGTCCCAGAGTTGGCTAGCACAGATTTCCCTGGTGTAACTGTTAGGTTAAAGTAGTCCCAGAGTTGACTAGCACAGATTTCCCTGGTGTAACTGTTAAATTAGAGTAATCCCAGAGTTGGCTAACACAGATTTCCCTGGTGTAACTGTTAGATTAAAGTAGTCTCAGAGTTGGCTAGCACAGATTTCCCTGGTGTAACTGTTAGGTTAAAGTAGTCCCAGAGTTGACTAGCACAGATTTCCCTGGTGTAACTGTTAAATTACAGTAGTTCCAGAGTTGACTAGCAC
>NW_013666222.1:151250-152148 GCF_000517525.1 Limulus polyphemus
AACTGTTAATTATAGTAAGTCCCAGAGTTGGCTAGCACACGATTTCTCTGGTGTAACTGTTAGATTAGAGTAGTCCCAGAGTTGGCTAGCACAGATTTCTCTGGTGTAACTGTTAGATTAGAGTAGTCCCAGAGTTGACTAGCACAGATTTCCCTGGTGTAACTGTTAGATTAGAGTAGTCCCAGAGTTGGCTAGCACAGATTTCTCTGGTGTAACTGTTAGATTAAAGTAGTCCCAGAGTTAGCTAGCACAGATTTCCCTGGTGTAACTGTTAGATTAGAGTAGTCCCAGAGTTGACTAGCACAGATTTCCCTGGTGTAACTGTTAGAATAGAGTAGTCCCAGAGTTGACTAGTACAGATTTCTCTGGTGTAACTGTTAGATTAGCGTAGTCCCGGAGTTGTTTAGCACAGATTTTCCTGGTTTAACTTTTGTTTTATTTGCAGAATATCTGAAACAAACAAAAATCACCCCGAACAAAAGACTTTCGAATCATCAACACTTCTGGGACGAAAAACAATTGAAAACTACGGTGGTTTATATGCATTCAAAGTAGACTATGAAGGATATCTTCTTAGCACCTACGCAACCATATTTTGTATTTCTAACTGACAATGTTTTTAAATGTTTACTGGAACAGTAGCAATAGGTAAATAGAAATGATCTTTAAACTGATAAAACATAGATAATTAATAAAATAAGAGGTTATAGAATACCTCTGGGTCACACCCATTAACTCTTGAGAATTTTATGGTGATCACAGGCAGGGAAGTTGTAAATTTTCGCTATAGACAGGCAAACAGGCATTAACGTTTTATTGTATAGACTAGCTGTGTACCCGTCCTTCGTACGGGTTGTGTGTATAAACAATACATTAATTTAACAATTAACAAACAAAT
>NW_013666222.1:152937-160378 GCF_000517525.1 Limulus polyphemus
GACAGACACACAGACAGACAGACAGACAACAGTTGGGTTGGAAAGTTTCCCCCAACCACCATATTCTACAGAAATGGCACCATCAGATTATCATCTTGTTTGTTCGCTGCAACACCATTTTAATGGGAATGGGGACTATTTCATTTACTAAATGTTTTTATATGTAAGTTGTTCGGGTTTTTTTCATCTAAAAAAAGCGACATTAATTTCTTGATGACCTAATAAAATAATGGCACATTAGACTATCTGCTGTATCCATCACGGAGAATCGAACATCTGCTGATTTTGGCGTTGTTTATCTCAAGACTTCCTGCTGTCACAGATGTGAAGCTCCATGTGCTTGAAAGAAGCACATCGTAAAAAATATCATAAACATTACAGATGTGTTTAAAATGCCATTATCAGTTTATCTGGCACGTGCGACATTTACTTCGTTGGTTTCACGGAAAATGCGGGGCAGCGTACAAGGGCATCATTCACTGGCGGTAGAAAGGATAAAAATGAAATGGCTGTCAAACGCTTTGAAATGAGAATATGAATAAAATAAAGAGTTTTAAAATCCCTTGAGGTCATAACCAAGAACCCATGAAAGTTTCATAGTGATCAGAAGTCGGTAAAGTAGAAAACTTTGTAACGAACAGACAAGCAGACATAAAAACTTTATAGTACAAGCTGAGGTACCGCCCTTTGTTCGGATTATGAACGTAAAAAAACAAAATGGGAAGGTGTATGCTATGATAAATAACACAAAAATCCTAACTTTCACACAATTTATTTGTAACATAACATATTATTACAGTATTCATTATTGCCTCATCAAAAATTTTTTATAAGCTTTACAAATTCACTATGTATATACTTAAAACATGGTCTACACTGTGCGATGGTCAGGGTGACTTCGTATATAGAGGTAGCGGCGACAAATAGTGGCAGTAGGGTTGCTTTCTGTTACACACTTTAAACACCCAGCTCTTAATGTCCTTCCACAATGTTTCATGTGATTAATTATTTGGTGGTCATTGCCTGCATAAGTGTCTTACAGGCCGAAGTTGGAAGGTCACGGGTCAATGTAAGAAATGTGTATGGCTCAAGAAACGATTCTTCATATCAACCTTATGGTGGCTGTTGGAGTAGAAACTTCAGATGAGTTTATGTATTATTACAATAGTGGCGGCCTTTGTTTTTCATTGCATGCCTCCATAGTGAGTACTAGTGATCTCTCTGAGATATATAAGACTTTTGTGTGTCCTCCTCCCACCCTATGCATATGTTGTGTTATAGAAAATATAATAAAGTTTTTTGGTTGTGTAAGGTCGTTGCGCCATCTATGAATATAGTTAACGTTAACTTACGTCAAATATAATAAATGCTCCATAACAGCAATAATGGAGTGGAGGGGGTTTGAACCCCTACTATCTGCCCCTTGTTTCAAACTATCATCCCACAAATTTTGGTTGAGACTGGCCCAGCGTCCTAGGGGTAGTTAAATAACGGACGAACAGACACGCAGCTTTTTTTTTGCTTTATATATATATATAAGAGATTGATAAAATATGACTTTCAACAAAGTTTTCAAGAGAATAACAAAAACAAAAACTTCAATAAAAGGGTTCAGAATGTGACAAGGCATTTAATACACTAAATAGACATCATTGTTCTGAATATTGTAATGTTTGTTATAGTGATTAATGCTCGAAAAATCAACCCATAGTTTGTACTGATTGGGACAAATTTTGTAAATCTGCAGAATGTTACAAAAGACATAAATCAAAGAATGGTAAACAAACGATATCTTCGTGTGATAATTTTCACCAGTATAAAAATTGTTTTGTCATCACTGACAGAAAGAAACATAATCTAGAATTTCATAGATGTAGCAAAATCATATGTGTAGGATGTGAATCGTATGTCTTAAAAAACCATTTGTGTTTCTCCAGGATAAAAAAAAAAGTCAAAGATTCGTCAAATAAATAAATTGTTTTTAGACAGATCAGGAAACTGGAATTCATGAGGTAAACTACTGTGTGGTCCATGATTTTAATGGTAAGGAAACAGTTTTCAAAGGTTATATTTCATGTGACGAGTTTTGTCAATTCATATTTTCGAAAGAACATAAGAATTATACAGCTATAGTGCATAATATGAAAGCTTTTGATGAGCACTATATCTTGAATAATGTTATTCATCAAAGGATAAAGCTCAACATTACGGTAAATGATAGAAAAAGTATGGTTATGACTGTAAAAAAAGTCTCAAAATTGGAATAATTGACAGTTACAATTTCATACCTATGTTTTTATCATTGTTTCCAAAATCATTTGATTTGGATTAGAAGAACTACAAAAAGGATATTTCCAACATCTTTTCAATATAAAGTCAAATCAGGAATATCGAGGACCTTTACTGGATGCCAGTTTTTACTCTCTCGACACCATGTCACATCCATGAGACAAAAGTTCCTGGATTGGTACTGTCAGCAAAGAGAAGAATAATACATCTTGGACACTCAAGAAGAGATGTACAGGTAAGAAAAAATAACATTATAAATTTTCATTCTTATTAGATGTTTTTTGCTGTCCTCTTGAACATTTTGTTGAAAGTTATATTTATCAATTTTTCTTTTTTCTTTACATACTGCTGATCAGACGTAGATATACTTTAACAGTGTTTGTCTTCAATTCAGTTCAATTCTGGCAACATCCCTTCAGATACACGACCACTGCTTCTGTATGCATGACTCTATACAGAAGGAAATTTATACCACCACGATCGATAGCTCTCATACCTAATCACAGGTACTTTACAACCAACAACTACAGCCAAGTAAGTATCTAATGGTTAGATTATGTACAAAAATCTGAGGAGGTAAAGATAAAGCATGTGCTTAATGGTGGTGAGAAACAAATCCTGAATTATAAAGTAGACAGTTTCTCTATGGAACAAACTCGATCTGTGAGTTTTACAGGTGCTACTACCATGGTTGTAATAAATGTTATGACTCTGACACAAAGAATGTAGTTGTAAATAGACGCATATGATTTATTAGAAATCATGCATTTGAAAGACAGAAACAACTCGAAGTTTTAGGATAGAAGGTCATAATAATATGAGAGCTTGAACTTAAGAAAATGAATACTAATGATACAGATTTAATGAATTTTCTTTGGAACCATACAGTAGTTTTCTGCCTGGATGTATGAGATGCTTTCTATGGAAGGATAGTCAATGCGACATTACTTTTATATGATATAAAAAAAAGGAGAAAAGATCAAGTACATGGATTTTACATCATTATATCCATGGTAAAATAAATGTTGTAAGTACCCAGTTGGACATCCCACAATAATAACAAGTTTCTCTAATTTAAGTAAGTAAGTATTTTGGTTTTATAAAATGTAAATTTCTAGCTCAAGGAAACTCTATCATCCAGTTTTACCATTTAGAAGTAATGGTGAATTAACCTTTTCATTCTGTGGATCATGTGTGGAATCTAGATCATTGCCACCATGTAACCAAAGTGATGACAAGAGATCTTTCATTGGTACCTGGGTCACAGAAGAAGTAAAGAAAGCAGTCTAGTGTGGATACTAGGTAATAAGAATATGTGAGATTTATCATTTTTCTGTCAAATCTAGAGATATTTTTTAGAACTACATCAACAAGTTTCTTAAATTAAAGCAAGAAAGTTTTGGTTGGCCCTCTCACTGTATAACATAAGAGGCAAAGAAATATTATGTTACCCAATATAACGAAAATGAAGGAGGGCAACTGACCCCTGAAAATATTGTTTTTAATCCAGGAAAAGGGGCAGTTGCGAAATTATGTCTTAATTCTTTTGGGAGATGTTGGGGTATGTCTGAGGACAAACCACAACTTACCTATGTAACATCTGTTAAAGAATACCCTTCATTAATGAATGATAATACCAAAATAATAACAGATGTTACACTGATTGATGAAGAAGTAATAGCTCTTCACTGGAAACACAGATATAAATATCTGCTCCAGAAAGACCAAACCAACATCTCTCTGGTGGCTTTCACAACAGCACATGCTCGGCTGAAGTTATATCATACACTAGAGAAGTTAGGTTAGTCTGTTTTGTACTATGATACAGACAATATTGTATACATCTCAAATGGGTCTAATGATTCACCTCTAGGGAATTATCTTGATAAGTTGACAGACGAGCTAGATGGACACTATATAACATTGTGGGTCAGTGGTAGTCCAAAAAACTATGGGTGCATATGCGATGTCGGAAAGTCATGCTGTAAAATTAGAGGTTTTACCCTCAATTTTATCAATAGGGAAAAATTGAACTTCTCATCAATGAAATATATTATAACAGATATATTCAGTCCATTTCAGCCTCCTATAACTGCAACTAATCATATGAAGATTTGTAGAGATTTAAACACACAAACCATTTATAACAAGGAAAAAAAGAAGAAGAATCATCCAATTTACACCAAATAACACATCCTTACAGACTTTAACACCCTTCTGTATGGATGCTGATTTCTTTTCATCTTATGGAACTAACTCCTCGCCATGGTCTATGGACTGAAAATAGGGCATGTGTACGGCTTTGGTAGCAGATTCCAAGTGTGCTCAAACATGATCTATATAAGTTGAGCCCCATTTCATTTATTTCTTATTAGAGTTTGAGATGGATAACCATCTACTACACCCTTTTATGTGTTTAGCATTAGGTCCAACAAGTAGGGACAAATCACAGTTTGTAAGCAAAGTTTTACTTATCAGCTTGAAGTTATTTATCCTATTCCAGAAAACATCATTAGATTTTATGGTGAATTTCAACCACTGTATGCAAAATTAGTGCAAATTATTCCTAACATCCAATTTGTCAAAGGCTTACCTGCAAATTGTCATGATCATTTACGACCTGATAAACCAAATCCTTTTATTGTTGATGATCTTATGAGTGAAAGTGAAGAAAATAAATGGGTGTCTCAACTTTTTACATGTGGAAGACACCATTTGAATTTATAGCGTTTTATATTGTACAAAATCTATTTCATCAGGGTAGAGAAATGCTTATTAGTTTAAATTCTCAATATAATATTTTGTTCAAGAAGTCAGAAAAAATCTCAGTTGAATGCTTTAGTAAGACAAACATTTCCATCACATATCAAATATTTTGAAAAGCTTATCAAGATGCAATGAGACAACCATATGGTTACTTACTCATCAATTTGAAACCACAAATGCCTGAACAGATCCGTCTCAGGACCGGACTTTTTTCTGAGGATAAAGTTATGGAGTACATACCAAAGTAAGTTCAAACTGTTGTTTAACTGAATATATACTCATTTATTATCATGACTGCTACAGCGATAGAACTAGAAAGATTTTATCTGAAAGATGGACCATATATAATTACAGAACTTGCATTCAAATGTTTAGTCACTGGATATATATGTATTTTGTTTGTTTAAACAACCATTTTAGAGCAAGTAGACCCCAGTGGCACAGCGGTATGTCTGCGGACTTACAACGCTAGAAACCGGATTTCGATACTCGTGGTGGACTGAGCACAGCTAGCCCATTGTGCAGCTTTGTGCTTAACTACAAACAAATAAACAATCAAGCAAATATCTTTCAGATACTGATCATCATCAGTATAATTAGGTGACTCGGTACATTCATTACATTCCAGTAAAATCTGGTAATGTCAATTATCTCTACCTGTGGAGTGTGGCTAGATTGTTGAGAGAGAACTTTACCACCATTTATACAAAGGGGAGAGAGAAAGCCGAGATATTGAGAAGTCAGTTGAAAATTCCTTGTTATAATCTGGAATTGTTTGGATACCCTAAGGTTAGTCAACTTCCAAAATCGACTCTATCATATCCATTTCATAATAACAATTATTATCACTGTAGTGTGACAAAAGTAGATGTTATGTCTAAATGGATGTATAAGTAAACAATTTTTATATGTTGTACTTGCAATCTCTTTTCATTTATTCATCATGACACTTAGAATTAAACAAGAACAAAAGTTGTTCCATGCATTACCTATAGCTACATGTAAACAGATTAAAGGTATAATTGCCAGAGCTAAAAATGGATTTATCTTGAGTATTTCTGAATGTGCTTCAAATGTTTTAAGGGGTAATGTTCCCATGATAAACATACAAAAGCAGAAACTTGGGTGATACAAGCCATTATTGAGAGAGTTTGTTGTCAAGAAAACATCAGTTAAACAGAAAAGAAACTTGCTAATATAGAAAGGATGATTTTTTTAACATTACTCATAGCACCAATACTTTGGTGGTTTAGCAGGACGGGCTATTGGTAAAACTGTGCTGGAATCTAAAAATATGGCAAAACGAATGGTTTTTGTTCCTGGAGAACTGGTACATTATTTTTATTAATCCAAAGTTTATGAAAGACCTATACATGAAGTATTAAACTCTATAGATAATGATGAATCCAGTCATACAAAATGATACATTACCCATAGATGATAAAGCAAAGATGATAAACCAACTGCAACACCGTCAACAGACCTTTCATTCACAAGCCATGGAACCCATTAAAATTAAAATAGAATTGTCAACTCATGAAAATTTAAAGATCATTGACAGTGTGCCTCAGAAATACAAAAAGAAAATTCTACTAAACTTGATACATTCCAGTGGAGATCTAACATGGAATGATCGTAGAGAATCAGTGATTAGTGGAAGATGGGTCCCAAGCAGTGACATAACCGACCTAATCAACGACGTGCTATGAAAATGAAAGAATTTTAACCCTACAGAATGGGAAGAAATTATAGAACAATTATCAGACTTTCCCAAGAAGTTGTTGGAAATATAGACAGATGGAAGTATATGAAATATGATACATGTGTTAAAAGACCTAAACATACAGTATCTAAATGGGATCATTTTAGAAAAAGTATTATTGTATTATTCATTCATTTAAGCTTAATAATATCTTGAGTCGCCTAAAAATTAATATTGTCTGTCGTAAAGGTCAAATTACTACTACTGTTAGAAACAAAGTTGATAGTAGAAACTTAAATAAAAGTAGACAGTATGGAAAATAATGTCTAATAAAACCCTACAATTTATCTATTATAACCCTACACATCCTGCTAGTTTTGGTGGAGTACAACCTTCATTTAGATCAGTGAAAGTGCTAGGTAAATCCGTAACTCTAAATCATATTAAAGACTGGTTAAGTCGAAAGGATACATACACTCTACATAAACCAGTAAAATATAAGTTTTCGAGAAACCGACTTATCATTTCAGGGGTCAATACAATATATATATACTCACTGTATCAATGTATTTTCTAAATATGCATGGGTTGTTCCACTCAAGGATAAGAAAGGTGCAACACTTCGTCAAGAAATTAATGTCGCGTTTTGGAACACTTTCATTAACCACCGCCCCAAAAAACGTA
>NW_013666222.1:161235-163509 GCF_000517525.1 Limulus polyphemus
CATCTTTTTCGCTTGCTGCAAGACCATCTTAATTGGAAAGTGTATACAAATGTGAACGGTGTTAAAGAGGACACCGACATGTTTTTTGCTTAAAAGGCAAGTGATTTCTTTAATCAGGGCATTCACAATCTGATTGTAAGATGGAAAAGCATCATCGATAAGAATGGAGACTATTTCATTTAATAACTGTTTTGTTTTGATATACAAGTTGTTCGGGGTTTTTCATCTAAAAAAAAAAAAAAACGACATTCATTTCCTGACGACCTAATATATTTTTCTGACTGCTCTGAAGAGTGAACTAATGTTTTCTAGTCACCTTAAATGAAAAACGTATTGTTGACAGTAATGGCATTTTTGTTGCAGCTGTTGGATATTAACTTACGGGATAAATATAGTACGCAGTTTATATTTCAATTAATCAAAGGCAAATTTCCAGCATTGTGGATAATTGAAAAGATAATAGATTAAGAAATGTTAAAAGCTAACACCCCTCAAAATGTTAAAGCAAAAGGGTATTTAACTTAAAAATACGACTTATATGTCCTTATTTAGAGAATCAGTCATTTTAAGTTGTATCTAAATCAGAAATACCGCCTCTTTCTGTTTGAGTAATTTGAGGGTTAAGGTAATAAAGGAAACCACCTATATTAACAAGTTTCATGCTTACCTGAATTAAAAACGTAGTGCCGGAAGCTATTTTTAACTGAGTAAAATGTAAACTTTTATTGTAAGGTTTTTAAAAAGCAAATTTTTTAGAAGAAATATATTTTACCATAAAATACTGACAACAAGGGATCAGCAGGTCCTTCTAAGTTGTTCCTGTACATTCGTCCTTGAAAAAAGTAAAGCTTAAATCTTAATTCCACCTTTTATTTTTCAAGAAATTGTAGCTTCTCTCTCTCTTTTTAATTTTGTAAATTGCTCACGGCAACTTAATTCGTAAACCACTCACCCTATTACAAAATTAACACTGCTTATATTGGAGCCTAGCCTGTCTTTTCAGTGTCTTAAATGTCCTTTCATCCTAAAGTATTTGGAATACAGCACAAAGAAATCAGAGGCCTTTTATCTTATCGCTCTCCGGAATAATCACGTAAACTCGAATAAGATCCCTCTTACGCATATTTTCTCACATATATAAGATAAACCAGTCCATTCCCCGACTTGTACTAATAGCACTGTGAACCTTCGCAATAAGTCAAATTCCTTTCATAGACAGGGAGACCAAAACCAATGCATAGAATTCCAACTAAAGCCTAAAGTTTAATTAACAGCAAAAAGCAAACTTTTGGAAAGAATATCTTAAATTATTTGATAGAGAATTTTATAAGCGCTTGTTTTTTGGGGTGTTTTTTGCAAGAACTATGCATGTTTTGTATCCTATTTTAAAATACGATCGAGATGGGAGTACAATAATTTTTTTTACATAGGGTACTTGGGGAAAAAATCTTTTAGGCTAATAGTAGTTTTATGGTGAAATATAAAAAACGATCTTAGTAGTAAAAAATATTGCATGTGAAAAGAAAACTAACTTAAAACCAACCTTGTATTTTATAAAAGACTTTGGATGCGAACTGTTCAAAGCAGAAGAAAGATTTATAAATTGTGATTGAATATTTTAATTTAGACGTTTTTATTGTTCTTAGATCAGAGAGAGGCTTGACGTCACTGGATAAGCACTTGGCTTAACGTCTAAATTTTTCTAAAGTTTTAGAAAGTTTGAGCAGTTTAAAACGTGAGTTAGGCTAAGGTATATTATTGATGATTTCTGAATATGTTAATTACATTGAGTCTGAAGTAGAAAGTTATTATTTTATTTTATTCGTTAGTCAGTTGGTTAGTTTAGTTTTGGAACATTAACTTTAGTTTGTGTTCTGGGAGAAGTAATAAGAGATGAGATGAAGATTACATTGTGTTGAGCGCGAGAAATTTGCAAGTAGTTTTTAAATTTAAGTGAAATTGATGTATTGGTGTATATTGTGAATATGATCTACTGTGTTCAGCAGTTATAATTAACTACACTATTCTGAGAAAGCTGGCCTTTTCTAAAAATGATCTACTCTGTTCAGCAGTTGTAATTATACATGTTCGTTTCATGTAAAGTAAAGAAATGTTGCGTTTCTGCTTGTTTTTTTATTCCGGGTAAAATTTATTCCCGAGGATTTCAGCGATACAAGTCCTTTCTTTATTAAACCAGTTTATTCTACCTCGATACAAACTTTCAGTACACAGTAGTTCCACAATCAGTACATTTCACTTTAAACTTAACAACTT
>NW_013666222.1:163526-166140 GCF_000517525.1 Limulus polyphemus
TCCGGTAGTAATCTTTCCGAGGATCTTCAGCGATACAAGTCCTTTCTTTATTAAACCAGTTTATTCTACCTCGATACAAACTTTAGTACACAGTAGTACCACAATCAGTACATTTCTCGTCATTTTAAACTTAACAACTTTTATAATACACGCTATAAATCACAGCGATTCACAATCTCGATAACTTCGCTCTCGAACAGTGCAAAACACACACTTTACGGCTCACTAGCTCGAAACTAACAGAATCATTAATTACACCGAACTCAAAGTAACTACTGCTCTCTCTTCATTTATATCCCGCTTGTTTGGTTTTTCCTGACAGTTATTTAGATTTAAAAATAATTATTTCCGAAGGAAATAATTATTAATCTGGGGTGCTCGAAGATTAAACAATCCTCCTTCACCCTGCTCGTGGTAATAGATTACATTTCGTTTAGTGGTCACCGGAGTAATGAGCCTTATGGGCGAATAGTTACTTAATTAATTAAATATATATATATATATATACATATATATATATTAATAATTTGTATATATGTATATCTACATATATACTTTGGATGGTCGTATGAAGGAGAGGCAGGTAGGCAGAAGTGAAGGCAAGTCCAAGTCGTAGCAGAAACAGAGACCGGTTGTTCTTTGAAGAAGGAGCAAGTCGCCAGCCGAATATGACAAGTTATCAAAACAAAATGACGCAAACGGGCCTTTACAGGGCCTGGCGAGGATCAGTGGATCAAGTTGCCAAGGCTGGGATCTACGGATCCGATGCCTGAGAATTAGATGTGGGGGGAAAACGGGAGTACCCCGAGAAAACCCATTTTCACTAGTCGGAACCAAATAGAAGCCCGACTAGTGCCCAAATGAAGATTCAGTGACGTGCTGAGAACCTGGAATGATACTGAATAATGTATTCATTAGGCAAAGAAAACAGTAAGTTGTGAGTATTTCTGTTGATCATGGAGGTGTGTTAGTGGTGTTGTGTATCCTATTGTATGGGGATAGGTATTTGCACCACGGTTTGGGGGTGGCGGCAATTTTGTGGAATTCGGCAGTGAGTGAGTTTCGATGAGTGGCTTTTTGTAATATTTAACGGCTAGTTTGGAGATGCGGTCTTGCATTGTATGTAGTGAAGTGTGTTTTTCGACGTAGCATGCGGGTGTGTATTGAGGGACTCGGTAGGCAAGTCGTATTACTTTGTTTTGCAGCTTTTGAATAATCTGCTGTTGGTTATTATTCATGTTACATTGCGCCGTAATCTAATAATGGTCTAATAAATGTTTTGTAAATGTACATGATTATTTGTGGTCTACAACCGCGGGCGTGGTGACTGATTTTGCGGAGGTAGGCTACTCTTGTTTTGATTTTCTTGCAAATTTCTTTAAAATGTGTGTGCCAGGTTAATTTAGAGTTTATGGTTATGCCTAGGAATTTGGCGGATTTAGTGAATGGAATTGGGTTATTGTATAGCTTTAATTTAGCTAGTTTGACACGTTTGAGTCTTTTGTTTAACCTGCGGAAGAGTATTATTGCCTGTGTTTTGGTAGGATTAAGTATTATTCTTCACTTGTTGCACCACTGTGTGATTTTGTCAAGGGCTGTTTGTACTTTCTTTGCTGCTAGTGGGGGGTCCCAGGAGATGCTCCATAGGGCTATATCATCGGCATATTGTGAGGCGTGCGTGAGGGGCGTGGTTGGCTGTGGTAGGTCGTTAACGAAAAGTGTGTACAGAAGGGGGCTTAAGACAGACCCCTGCGGTACACCTGCGTTAAACGTGAATGGTTGTGAGACTGAAGTGTTTATTTTAACTTTCGCCGTTCTATTGTGTAGAAAGTTGGAAATCCATTTAGTGAAAGTTGCGGGTATTTGATATTTAATTAGCTTGTATTTGAGCCCGTCATGCCAAACAGTGTCGAAAGCTTTTTGTACGTCTAAGAATGTGGCAATAGTGGCCTGTAGTTTATTAAATCCAGTAAATGTGGATTATATTAGTCGAACGAGGTGGTCAGCGGTCTGTCTGTTTTTGCGACCCGCGTTCTGCAAGTGTTATAATGTATTGTTGTTTTCTAGCATCCATGATAACCTTGTCGTTATATTGTTCTCTAGAAGTTTGCCAGTGCAGTTAATTAAGCTTATGGGTCTGAAATCGCTTGGATTTATTGATTGGGTGCCTTTTTTGGGGATAACTGTGATGAGAGCTGACTTCCATGCATGGGGGAGATAACCCGAGAAAAGTGACAGATTGTATAGGTTGGTGAGATGTGTCAGAAGTTTGGGTGATGCGTTTTTTAGAACTATGTTGGGGATTTTGTCATCGCCAGGAGCTTTGTTTTTGATAGTTTTTAGATGAATTTTAACTTCGGGTATGGTGATCGGGGTAGTATGACTTGAGGTGAACTTGGAGTGTGGGGATGGAGTATGTTGACCGGGAAAGAGGTGGAAAATGGAGCAGTGTTAGCGTTGATGATAAAGGTGTTGATCTTGTCCTGGTGTTTGCTACTGAATCTGGCGTCCTGTGGGGTGACAAATGTTTTTTCGAAGTAGTGTGCAAAAATTTTTTGTTTTTTGATCATCGGTAGAGGCTGTAAGGTTTTCATAGGTTATATTGCCAGTGTCA
>NW_013666222.1:166161-166872 GCF_000517525.1 Limulus polyphemus
TGCTTGTGTTTTGGTAGGATTAAGTATTATTCTTTACTTGTTGCACCACTGTGTGATTTTGTCAAGGGCTGTTTGTACTTTCTTTGCTGCTAGTGGGGGGTCCCATGAGATGCTCCATAGGGCTATATCATCGGCATATTGTGAGGGGCGTGGTTGGCTGTGGTAGGTCGTTAACGAAAAGTGTGTACAGCAGGGGGCTTAAGACAGACCCATGCGGTACACCTGCGTTAAACGTGAATGGTTGTGAGACCGAAGTGTTTATTTTAACTTTCGCCGTTCTATTGTGTAGAAAGTTGGAAATCCATTTAGTGAAAGTTGCGGGTATTTGATATTTAATTAGCTTGTATTTGAGCCCGTCGTGCCAAACAGTGTCGAAAGCTTTTTGTACGTCTAAGAATGTGGCAATAGTGGCGTGTAGTTTATTAAATCCAGTAAATGTAGATTATATTAGTCGAACGAGGTGGTCAGCGGTCTGTCTGTTTTTGCGACCCGTGTTCTGGAAGTGTTATAATGTATTGTTGTTTTCTAGCATCCATGATAACCTTGTCGTTATAATTTTCTCTAGAAGTTTGCCAGTGCAATTAATTAAGCTTATGGGTCTGAAAGCGCTTGGATTTATTGATTGGGTGCCTTTTTTGGGGATAACTGTGATGAGAGCTGACTTCCATGCATGGGGGAGATAACCCGAGAAAAGTGACAGATTGTATAGGT
>NW_013666222.1:167872-174226 GCF_000517525.1 Limulus polyphemus
GGGGTGTGAAGCATTGAGGTCTCCGAGGATTATTACATTGTTATAGTTTGTTATAATTGTGTGTAGGAATGTGATGTCAGGGGTTGAGTTGGGAGAGATGTATAGGGCTAGGAGTGTTAAATCTGGTAGAAAAGGGGTTTTAATCGTACAGAAAATGTGTTCGTGGTAAGTGGAGGTGTTGCGGTTGATTAGAGTTAGGTCAATGTTGTGTTCATATAATATTGCTATACCTCTGGTATGGGTACGTTTAGGTATGGAAATTATTTTATAGTTAGGAAGGTGGAAGTTAGAGTAATTGTTTAAAAGACTTTCTTTGATAGATATAACTGAGGCGTCTATTTCATTACATAGGTCAAATAGTTCATATTTTGTGTAATTAAGGCCACCTTGAATGTTAGCATGTAATAAAGTTAAAGAATTTGGTGACTTACC
This sequence comes from Limulus polyphemus, assembly GCF_000517525.1. Lineage (NCBI taxonomy): Eukaryota > Metazoa > Arthropoda > Merostomata > Xiphosura > Limulidae > Limulus > Limulus polyphemus. Next base: position 168,305 of record NW_013666222.1, read on the forward strand.
CATAATTAGTAGACTGGATATCTGCTTGAGATGAGTTTGTCCAGCGTTTCTGGTGTAATTCCCCTGACGTTAAGGTGCTGGTGGACTGATTCGGTGACGATGTTTAGGAATGCAGCTCTGTCGAATTCTGGGTTGGCGGCGGCGAACATGATGTCCACTATGAATGCAACAAGGCTGGCAGGGCGAAGTTCTTGTTTCTTAGAAGTAGATGGTTCCTGTTGATTAGCAGGTTCAGTTTGGCGCTTGGTGACTGAGGCAAAGGTTTTGGGAGACTGTGGTTTGTGTTGTTCGGGGGCACTGGTGTTGAATTGAGGGCGTTGGGGGAGAGGAGGGAAATTTTGGCTGGAGGAGATAGGTGCTGGTGGTCCAGGCGTAGGTGACGGGAGCTTGGCCTTGATTTCGGCGACGAATTGAAATTTGGGGCATACTCGGTAGCAGGCAGCATGCTGACCTCCACAATTGCTACATTTGGTGTCATTCCTTTCCTTGGGGCATTCAGAGACAAGATGATCGCCAGCACAACGAACACAGCGGGGTTTGGCAGTACAGGCAGATCTGGAGTGGCCAAACCGTTGGCAGTTAAAACACTGGAGGACTGGGGGGCTCGAGAAGTTGGGTTCTTCGACCTTGAGTCTCCTGAACCACATAATGATGCCGTCTTGGAGGAGTTGGGCAGCTTGATTTGTGTCTGTCAGTGTGATTCTGATGAGTGGCGTGAGGTTTTGAGTTTTGGTTGACTTGATGCGGGTAAAGTTTGAGAATTTAACTTGTCTAAAGTGGAGTTCGTCTTCAATCTCCTTGTTGGTTGTGTCCAGTGGAATGCCTCGAATGATTAGGGTCTTCCTTGGTTCGTTGTCCGTTGGGACGTGGGTGTTGATTGAGCATCCATTGAAGGCGTCTGAGGGCCATGTTTTAAGGAGCGTGGAATAGTCCCTTGGGTAGTCACATTTGATGACTATGCCTCCTCGGGGAAGTCGACGGACATTACTGAATGTAATGCTAGGAAATAGGCGACGAAGTTCGGCGGCAACTTGTGGTTGTCTGTACAAGGAAGGAATTCCCTCGACGATAATGGCTGGAGGGGGCTTTTTGCTACTGGTAATGGGTTGATCTGCTGGGATGGGTTAGTTGAGGAGCGGCGAGATCGAACGGGTTCAGGTGAGGCTTGTGAGGCAGCAGTGACAGTGGATAATGAAGATGAGGAAGAATCCAAATCATCGTCGGAGCTCATGGCTGCTTGGGCAGCTGATAGCATCTTGTACTGTTCTGCCTCAGTCAGTGGCTGGTTCTGAGACCGGGTCAACGGACGATTTTTCTTCCTTTTCTTACTCGAGCGGCTGATGCTCATGATGAATTCTGGTTGGAGGCCTTTGCACTGTTTATGTGTGCTATAGATTTTGATGGATGCAAACACTATAGTAACACTTTACACTAAGCCCTGATAAGGACTGTTTCAACACAATGAAGAAAAAACTGAAAAATGCAGACAGGCGAGAAAACACGTCTTAGCTCTGTGTAATCCGAACGAGAACGTCGAATGGGTATCGTGCGTGGTCCAATCCCGCTGGCTTTTCTGCCAGGCTTATATACTAACGAAAAAGGCATCTCTGACTTACCCCGATCATTCGAGAAACTCATCACGCACGCGCCAGCAGTGTCACGTGACTTCCGCTGTCGTAAAAGAAATATCAGAAGTAGTCATTTTTCTTAATATTAAGGTGTAGCAATTATAACAAAGAAATCTAATACTGCATTTATTAATCAGCTAGATCTGATCTTCAATTTTCAAACTAATTATTAGTTTTCCAACGTGTGGCATTGTAACAGATGTGGAAAAAAGCTGCTACCAACTTTTATTCAAGAAATTATATTTTAATTTATTCTAGTCTTAGCTCATGACAGATTGTCAGCAGTTATAATTAGCTGTACTGAAATGAGAAAGATGGCCTTTCTGAAAAATGATCAACTATATTCACCATTTATAATTACACATGTTCGTTAATTGGAAAAGGCAACTGTCGCCCCTCATTGTCATAACAACAGGAACTACTCAGCTGCATTGTCAGTTATAATTAACTGCACTGATATGAGTAAGGTGGCCTTTCTGTTAAAAATGATCAACTATATTCAGCTGTTATAAGTATAACTTTTACTCCTCATTGTCATAACAACAAGAATTATGCAGCTGCACTGTTCTGAAAAAGCTGGTTGTAAGCAGTATCACTTTGGGAACTGATCCTATACAATTTATTTATGATTTTGGTGTGATGACCATTGAAAATGGAAGCAGAGTTTTTAATTGTGGTTGAATATGTTTTATTTTTGTAGACTGTTTTAATTTAAATATTTGTATTGTTGCTTGACCAGCAATTATGATTATACATGTCTGTGGAAAGCACGTAACTGTCACCCCTCAATGCCATAACAACAGGAACTATTTACCTTCACTGTTCTGAGTTTCTATAGTTTGTTTGTAGTTATGCACAAAGCTACACAATGGGCTATCTGTGCTCTGCCCACCACGGGTATTGAATCCCGGTTTCTAGCATTGTAAGTCCGCAGACATACCGCAGTGCAACTGGGGGGCACTGTTCTGAGAAAGTGATCGAAAGTTAATATTTATTTAAATCTATCATTAAACACTAGTTGAGTTAACTTGTAGAACTTGTCGTCGAAGAAATAAGACGCTTTCGTTATCATTAAGTGGACTAACTTTGTAGTGTTAAAACGAACTAGTGAACTGTAAAACTCTATAAACCTTTCAATTAACAATTTTCTACAAAATATGTAAAAAATCGGAAACTGGTGTTAGTTTTCAGAATTTCAAATTATTAGTAGCATGAAACTGTACCTTGTATTTTAGTATATAAGTTTATTGAGACCTCGAGGTGGCGTACTTTTAATGTTAAAGACTTAGCATTTTTTTACATAAATCATTTGAAAAACGAATATCTGAAACCTGTCTTGTGCTGTATTTGTTTATTAAAAATGCATCTAATAAATGAATGTGTTCATCAGTAAAACAGTAGCGCAAATAAAGTGATGTTCGAAAAATTCGACTTCTTAGTTATTTGTTTGTTGTTTTTATTGGTCACTCAGAAAAGTAGAATGAATGTTTGAGCTGCATGTGATGACCATTGAAAATGGAAACATTGTTTTTAAGTATGGTTGAATGTAAACCAACAATACCAATTGTTTTGTCCAAATATTATCATTAATTACTTCTACTTTCGTGACAGTGATCTAAAAATCTGGAATAAAATATTTTTGAAGCTGCTAAAAAGCACATGTTCTTACAGTTGTTCAACTTAATTATTGTTTATGTGAGACAATGTCATTCACATCAATGAGTTTTTGGTGTAAAATCTGTTAACGTGGCGTTTTCTGTTGCCCATATCTATACATGAATCATTATAAAGAAGGCTGGCATTTTCAAGTTACAAGCCATACAACATTTAAAACTATAAAATTGAAGCTAATAACCTTTCGTAATGAGATTATCGGGTAATTTTAGAACACATTATTAAATATGAATATCAATAACTTCTGTCAATTATGGATTAATTAACATGTCAAAAATGCAAAAGAAATGGAATAAAAACAACTGAAATTTTAAGTGATGCGTGGGCAGTATATTGAATAAGTATTATTTTTAATGTTTCAATCACACTGTCTTTTGAAGTATTTAGAAGCTTATTTGTTGTATCATTACGCTGCCTTTCAGTGTATTTTGAAGCTTGTATGTGGTATTATTAAACTGTCTTTTCGTGTATTTTGAAACTTATATGTGGTATAAATTGTTCTGTCTTTACGTGTATTTTGAAGGTAAAAACAAACAAACAAACAAATCTGTTACGCATTAAGCTAACGTTAACTATGAGCAAAAGGGAACCCTCAATAGCCACGACAGTTGAAATTCTTTTAGGCAGGATTAGAGTAAATTAATCTATGAGAAGTTTTTTTTTTCTTTTTTTAGCTATATTTTTGTGCCCCAGCAATAACAAGCACGGGGCGCGCGTATACCCGATATGATTTTATTACTCATCAGGATCTCTAACAGCCTACCCTCAAACTGAAATTATTTTAGGCAGGATTAGAGTAAATTAATCTATGAGATCTTGGACGTGGTCGAATACATCAATCGAAAGAGTTTAACTCCAGAGTCCAAAACTGTAACTAGATCTCAAATCGGCAAAGAGATGACGGAGCTATGAGCTAAAAGTTTGTACTTGGAAAAAACTCGGAGCCATTCTATGAGCCGCTATGCCGCGGCAAAAAATATCATTGGTATTACTTCTTTATGAAGTCTTGCTTCTTACTACAGCATACAAGATACTTTGTGTTCCTGTACAAATGTTGATGCACTATAGGAACCATTAGGTACTGAACATCACCCTCGAGAATGGATACCTTTTATCAAGTTATGTAAAGTTAGTCTGAAAACTGTACTTTTGCACAAAGGGAACACTAAGCCACGGATTCATGTTGCTCATACTGTGAACATGAAATAAACTTATCAAAACATGCAGATTACACATTCTTAAAAGCAATTTTCAATGGAAAATAAAGTATTAAAGAAAAGGTTATTTTCATGATATATAAGAATATTTTGAATAAATCTATCATATCTCAAAAACTAGAGGTGATCAGTAATTTTAAACATGATGTTTAGAATCAGCATTGTCAAATTACTCAGAAATAGTTGAATTTTTTTTAGTAGCAGAGAAATTTTCTTTCGTTGTTTCCTTGTGTAAATTGTCTGTGGAGCAGTAGCCAACAAGTTTTGCTATCGCTAACTTCCTTTGTTTCTAAGGCTTACTTTTTACACTGTATGAATTGGCTGATTGTTTTGGGTTACCAAAGATGTATATTACGTGAGCTTAGGAAATTCTTTCATGACAGAATCTTTTTATTAAATTAAATGGCACCCTCATTATTTCCACATATAAATGGGATCATTCAAGAATCGAAACAGCCCAATCTTTGTCTGTGCTAAGTTGTCTGAAATGAAATTATCCTTAAAAGACGATTTCACTAGAATCTTTGTTGGTGAAGTTTCTTTCTGCAACTTTGGTATTGTGTGTTATTTTCTTCAGAGAAATTCAGCCAAATTAGATATATAAGGTTTTCATTTTACAGCACTGAAATGATAGAATCTTGTTTTCACAACCTGCAAGTTGACTATTGATCAAGACTGCTTACTGTTTATCTTGACAATATGCTTTTGAAAATCATTACTTGGAAATAATTTGGGACTGTAATCTTAGTTGGTGCCCTCATCTATGATAAACCTACTGTGTTTCATCTGTACTGATCCTTTTTTCATTTTAGAATAAATTATGGTTGTATTCTTTATCACAATGCTGCTTTTTTACAGCACATAAAACTTTATATAGGTTACTGCCTTGTAGATTTGCATAGGAGCTGTGAAAGATACATTTATCTCTGTTATATAATTGTGACATTTAAGCTCCTCTTGTTCTTCATCTTTACATCATACTGGTCGTGCTGGGATTCATGCATTTGAGTTTTTATAATACTTCATTGTCAAGGTTTTTGCAGAGTGGTTTCCAAGCATATGGAAGGAAATCTTCAGTCATCTATCTAACCAGTGTTAATTCTTTTGAACCATTATAAGTATTCTTGAAATAATTTGACTTTGGTTTCCTGATACAACATACATTCTTATTAAGGTATGGTGTTACTTCCGTTTCAAATCTAGCACCTGTTTCTTTGCTAAACCAAATTAATATAACCTGATGCCATAATGAACCTTTTTGAACAGGTTTTAATTTTTCTGTGTGTTTGTCTAACCCCTGTATAAATAAATACGTTATTAAACTCATATTTTGAACATCAAGAAATTATACTTCATAGCTCTACTGCTTATGCAATTGTTTGTTTTGGAATTTCGCGCAAAGC
>NW_013666222.1:175205-176556 GCF_000517525.1 Limulus polyphemus
AATAGTGGGATTGACCGTCACATTATAACGCCCCCACGGCTGAAAGGGCGAGCATGTTTAGTGGGATGCGGATTCGAACCCGCGACCCTCAGATTGTGAGTCGAGCGCCTTATCCACCTGGCCATGCCAGGCACTTATGCAATTGTAAATTTAAGAGTTACAGTTTTTTTGTTTGTTTCTACTTAAGCATAAAGTTACACAATGGGCTATCTGTTTCTAACATTGTGAGTTCGAAGACATACCGCTGTGCCACTGGGGGGCTAAGTTATAGTTCATAGATCTACTGCCTATACAACTGAAAGTTATAGTAATTGAATATTCTCAAGCTTTTAACTCAAGCTGCAAAGAAGGCTAATTACGTGGCACCTTGTGTAAAATTATGTGTTATAAGTCTGATTAGTATATGTGGTGTTTCCGATGTACTTATGATTTTAACAGTTATTTGACTTTGTCATATAAACATTTGTTATTCTCTTAATACAGGGTTTAACTGTTGTAGGTCTGGAATGTCAAATTTATGAAACAGTGTTAAATTACCCTCAATGGTCAATTTTTCATAAGTTTCATCACTTTAAATGTGATCTTTTCACATTTCATTTCAAGCAAATAGCTAATGTGTGTAAACTGAGCACCCACACCTGTTACTACTATTAATATTTACATTTCTTTCACAAATGAAGCTCCTGAATAAAGATTAAATCACATAAACACTGTATCTCCTTTCCTGTATCTACTCTAAAAACACACATTTAGCTGTCCTTACTCTTTATATTGTGGCCTGTTTTCCTTTTTACATCCTATTGTGATTTTGCTACTAATTGTATTATTGGCCTGGTTAATGGGTTAAGTATGTATATGTATATATATATATATATATATACACTGTATGTTCAATTTATTAGAATTCCACCTATTATCACATTAGGCCATTTATTCTCTTGTTATACTGCCTGGACTCCTCTGATGCCTTATTCAATTGTAGTCCGTTTGATTCACATGTATTGTCAGGGTATTACAGTGGCAAATACAAAATTCAAATCTATTCCATAGATGCTCAGTTAGGTTAAGATTTAGTGATGTACTTGCCAAGGAAGAAGACTAAAGTCGTTAACATGTTCTTTGAACCAATTTCAAACAATATAAATGTGATGAACTGTTTTATTGTTGTTATGGAATAACCTTTATCCCTCCAAGGAGAAAATGCAGCTTGTGGAGTACACATAATTAGAAACAACATTTGAGTATGCTCTGAATATTATTTACCCTTCTAAAAGAATCATATAACCCAATCCCTGTCTTGGAACATTCTCCATACTTAATTGAATAAGCAGAGTTGTTTAAACATTTGTTT
>NW_013666222.1:176602-180911 GCF_000517525.1 Limulus polyphemus
TCTATTCTTTCATTGGGGTGTGTGTGTCAATGAGCCAGACTATTTTCGGAGAATTCCACTCCTCATCAGTGACCCTGGCCACTCCCACCAGTGAAATATCAGACCAAACCAAGCCTTCATACTAGTGAGCTTTCGAAAATCAAACTAGCGTATTTACATGTTTTACACTCACCAAAAAGAAACCTATTATTCTATAGGTATTTGAAGAACTTGTAGCAATCCGCCACAATTTAAAACATGTAAATACACCAGTTTGATATTCTCCATACTATCACACCACCTCCAGAAACTTGTCATGTTGAAACAAACCATAATTTTCCATAATTTTTTTCCTACCATCAGAATAGAAAACTATTAAATGCTACTCATCAGGCATATACTTCAATGTTTTATTATTCATAATGTATGCTCTTAACATTATTGAAGTTGTGCTTCCCTGTTTAAATTTGGGATAAGCAGGTTTTGTGATGTTCTTCACATTGTGCAGTTGACAACAGGCAAGTTTCTTACTACTGATTAAGGATTCAGTCAATTGAGACACAAGGTAAAGTCTGTTTAATTGTCTTTTCTCTCTGTCTGTTACCAGCAGTTGGTGTCCACAATTTTTTCTAGTGGCATGTGTATTACTTTTAGGTTTCCACTGTTAATAGACAAAAAAAGAAATGTCTTAAGTATACTTACTCCTGCAAAATGGACATCCAATATCATGCCTCTTTGAAAATCACAGAGATCCTTGCTCTTACTCATTGCTTGTAGATGAACAATAATATGACTATACCTCAGAACTTATAAGACTCAAGTGAACACCTGACACATTATATGATCATGTAAATGCATGTGCAAATAAATGGAGTGTTCTACATATGTGTGATAGGATGCTACTAAAGGATATATATATATATGTTAGGGATATACACTGATATACAAGTAATGCTGCATTGAGAGTTAACACAAGATTGCTGATTGAATACATATAGTTTTATTGGATGTATAAGAAATGCTAAAAAAATTTAATTCTTGAAAAGAAATGACAATTTTTTATGTTCTATTATTTGGTTCATAAAATATATAACTGAGGCATAATCTCACCTACTACTAGCCCTATTTTTGAATAGTTGTGTTTAGAAATTGTAATAACACAACAACAATTCTCAAAAAGCAGGTAAAAAGTCATAAACTTCACTTTAATGTCCAAAATATGGGTAAAAGATTACAAATAAATTATTTAGTAGAATAATTCTGATCCCATGTTATTACATGTTAAGCTTTCCATTTTGTCTCTATCAAATTATATTCATGTTAACATGACTTTACATATTTAATTCACAAAAAAAAAGTACAAGGGTGAGATACAAATTAAGGAATCTGATAGAAAATTACTTCAGATTTAACTTCAGTACAAAGAATAAATATCCTGTTTCATGTTTTCCATCAAAACAAATGCAACCAAATTTCATGTCTCAATAAATCTTTAAATCAGAATATGGTGTGGTTTAACTGGAAAGTATTTCATCAAACTAATCCTTCACAACTAAAAACAGGAAATTTAACTAAAGCTACAAAGTGAATTATTTCAGCATTATCTATTATCAGATCTAGAAGTCTGTTTTACAAGATTCAGTTTTCAAAATGAGAAATTAAAAACTTAACATTTTTCTAAAATAAATGTATCTAGTTGTTAATTAATATCTCAAAATTTGGAATTACTTCTAAAAATAGTGACAGCAATAACACTCATTTAACTTAGTTAACGTTCTGATAATTGCTAAGTTAAATTTGTACAGTTTCCTTCAATTGGTGTTATACTCATTGCACCACTCTTCAAAAAATAATTCTTTAACAACACACTTTCCATTTTCATACACCAACATCAAAAGCAGTCATTATGTTCTTAATAAGATCTGGGTTAATTAGGATAGCTGGAGTAAAGTAAGTTACTTGCTTCTACTAGCACATAGTAAAGCACATTTCTATACTTTACTACTGAAACTGTATGAGTTCTTCTATAATGAGATTTATCTATGATTCCAACTTCTAGAATGGTGAGAAGAAAATTAAATAACAGTATAAGAGAAAATTAACTGTACTGAATGTATATCCAGAAGGTTTAATAAAGAAAAAAATAGTAATTTATAATTAGCAAGACTAAATTAGCCTTTATACTGACATTACTATCATTTGTCACTACTTCCTGCCACAAATAAAAAAATAACAATGAAATGCAACACTTCATTGTAGATGTATGTATATCATCATATTTTATCACCAGTATCTTGTTTTCCATTTCAGTAAATCTAAGGCACTAAAATGTTAGAAAATAATTATTATGCTTCAATAAGTTCAATGGGAAATAAAATTAGGACGGAAGTAAAATGGAATGTTAATGTAAAAAAACACCAAAAACAAATAAAATTAAAATTACATGGAAAACAGCTTCTAGTTAGATACACCTTTCTACTAAACAAAAATCACCCCAAATTCATAATCTCTTTACTTTATAGTTATTCAGTGTTATTTTGTACATTCATGTGACACTTTTGTATCAAACACAAGAGAAGTTACAAAAATACTTGAAACATACAAGGTATTTTAAATACTTTTATGTATATATACATATGTAATCTCATTATAGTTAGGATAAAAAATATTTCAAACAGAAAAATAACAACCACACCAAGAAGTTTATTTCAGTAGGTATACTGGACTGCTAAATAACAAAAGCTATCATTCCAATATAGTTTTATTTTACAAACGGTTTGTTTTTTCTGTCCTGCAGTAAAAAAAAATGCCTTCTTTTCTTCTTCTTCATTTCTGTAGCTGTTCTTCAAAACATTTCAATCACAAAGCATCAATACAATGATTTTAGTTATCAAATCTGACATTTCTAGTACTGTATCATAAGAAGTTCTTTTTCAGCATATATATATATATATATATATGAATATTAGGTCGGTTAACGCTTGAGTAACAAATTGGCTAGGTTATCCTAATAGTAATCGTAATATGTCAAGCTTAAGTATAAGAAATGTTTCCTTGTAACACCTATAAAGTTATTTCATGACACCCATTAACAATCATTATAAGTTCCACAAAATAGACTTATGAGAAAAACATTCTACTTTATTGCCCAAGGAAGTCTGCTAGAAACTAAAACAAGCCATGCTGCATTATTATTATTACTAATGTAATACAAAAAATTCACCTTAGTGAAATAATATGAAGTTAATGTTTGTTTACACATGGCAATCTGAAGTAAAAATATTATATACAATTCTGACCAAAATTATAGTGAAACAAAAAGGCATATTAAAATCAAGCTATATACACAACAAGCACAGACAGGGATAAAACTACAATTACTTTCGTTTAAAAAGCCCTCTAAAAACGCCTTTTCTGTCCTTGCTCTTATGAGCATGGGATGCAAGTTCTCCCTCAGAAGAGCCATCTGAAGACATCTGCCTTGTTCTGCTGTCATATTTCTGTGGACGATATCCTTCAGGAGGAATTGTTCCTGGAGGTAAGGACATGTGACGAGAAACCTGGGCTGTCTGTGGGCGACTTACTGGCAAAGCCTATTTAGGAAAAACAAGAAAGATATATTTCTGTGATATAGTAATTAGAACTGACACTATGGAAGGTGTCGTATGTTTGATAAAACAATGAGAAGAATCTCTTGAAGAGAGGTTGTTTGTACAGTAACATAATGAGAACAGAAATTAGAAAAAGGATGTATGTATAACAAAGTAAAGAGGAAACACTGGTGGTGAGGATGTGTGTAAAGCAACGCAAATAAACACTAGAAAAGAGGAAAGTGTGTAATAGAGCAATAAGAATAAGCACTAGAAAAGTATGTAATAAAACAAGAATAAACTTTCACTCTCTATATAGGTGAATATATTTAAAATAAAAAACATTATCAAGAATAGTATACACAAAACAATGAGAATAAGTAATAATGTATAGTATCTTTGTAAAATAAAACATTAGAAGTTGACACTAGATGATATGTGCCTATAAAAAATTAAGGAAGTAGGCACTAGGTGGGAAGTACCTATAAATAAAAAGAAATAAGAAAGCATTGGGTGAAAAGTGTCTTTGAATAAAATGAAGTAAGCAAGCACTAGGTGAGAAGTGCCTAAAAATAAAATGTTGGAAGTAAACACTAGGAGAGATTTGGAAAAGAAAATAACAAAAGTTCAAGTTTGGCATCAAAATAATGTAAATTTAAGAAAAACTACAGCACTTCTGCATACTAGTTAAAGGATCAAAACACTAAAACACATAGCCCAACAGTGTGACCTTCCTTTTT
>NW_013666222.1:181107-194596 GCF_000517525.1 Limulus polyphemus
ATCAAAACACTAAAACACATAACCCAACAGTGTGACCTTCCTTTTTTTTCTTCTATTTTCTCTCTCTCTAAAAAATTTAATCCATCAGTAAAAATATGTTTATATCTTCAGTAAGTTGTAAGATTTCATCCAATATTCTACAGTTTATGATAGTGTTTAACACGTTAACTGTTTGGCATCATCTATGGCAAGTGCTAATAAGAGTTTTATTGCAATATTATTGTGTTTTTAATTTAAATAATAGCAATAACAAATCTAAAATATGTAATCTTTACATTTTTTTATTTACAATGCATGTGTGTTGAAAGAACACTCTAACAAATACTAAACACACACACATGTGCATCCTCAACAGTGAACGTGTTAAGTAAAGAATTTAGGTTATACATTATGAATGATCTCCAACTGTTTAAAAAATTAACTTTCATGATTCAACTCTTTTAATACAGAGGAGTTTTTATAGGGTAATTTATTTGGTTATTTCTATTCCATTGAAAATACAACTCAGGAATAACTACTAAATCTGCACTTTGTGTTTACCTGCCAGTAAGAAACACCATCCACTTCACTAGTAAATCTATCATCTCTACGGTAACCTATGAAAAACACACCAAAAAAAAGAAATATTAATAGTAGTTTAAACATAATTTATTTGTTTAAATTATTTATATCTGGAAAATATTAATAAAAAATAAACTTAACTGCTAAAATAAATCTTAATGTACAATTTGTACATTCTCATTATGCAGGTATATTGAGTCCTTATATGTATTATCATTTATATTATGTACAATCATAACTTTTCTGAGAGAGGTTTTCAAAGATACTTTCATTATATTTCTAAATTTAACTAAGTAAAAAAGTCAAATTTTAAAAATTCTTCATATATTTAACAAATTATTATTGAATGTCATAATTTGTTCTCTTCTTATTAGTTATCTGAAATCTGACAAACATTTTTGTTTACAAAATAATGAGTTGGTTTTAAAAGTATCATCAAATGTAACAAAAAATTTAAATATACAAGAACATATTTTAACTGGTATGACTTTGTTTTCCTCTTTTTTTGAAAGGTTCCCTACTCCAAAAGATGACATTTTGTTTGCATCAAAAACACAAACTGAGGGATTAAAAAACTGACTATAGCATTTAAAGAAATCTGCTAAATTTACATTTTGTAGATAAGAGCAACTAATTACAGATACTTGAACAAAGTCGTCATGGAGCAAAACTCTGACCTAACAAAGCTTAAGAGTAATCAAGAAAGGCATGCTTTTAAGTTAGCATAACACATTTTCAAACAGGTGAAGTTCCCAATAAAAAAAAAACAAAGTATATGAGACTTGTTTAATAATAACAGCTATATGTACAAGAAGTGTTAATGTTACACAAGACTTCCTGTGTTCTTAAAAGGTGACATCACACAAAAAAGTGTGATAACTACTGATGCTAGTTTAACAAGATAAGCAGCACACATTTTAATTCCAAAAGTTGGACACAGTACGTGTTACATATATATATATTTTTTTCACTCCTATTTGTTTTGCATAAAACCTTAAAGGGGCAGTATTAAAACTCAGGACTATTAAACAAAAACAAAAAGTTGGAAATTTAGTTTAAGTAGTACAAAGTTTAACAACTAAACCACATTCCGTTAAACAACATTATGAAGTCTTTCCTTGTTCTTGTTAAGATTGATTCTGTTGTTAACTTATGTTTCCAAATGTTCAAGCTCATATTTCTCACTTTGGTGAACTCATTCTACATGTAAACACATAGTACTTGTGACATTCCATTCAAGAAATATACTTATTTGAGAATACATTCTAGAAACTTAAAATCTTGTCTCCATTATAGTTGAATTTTTGTTTGCATTGAATATATATATTTATAAAATATTAAAAAAAACTCCATTCAAAAACTTCATATATAAATATGTACATATATTAGGGGTGCATATCTCATAATATTAGTCAATATGATACGTATCTAGATATTGATGCCACGATACACTATGTATCTAAATACAGAAGTTTTACCAATGTTTTGTTACAAAGTTTGACAGTCTTGTCTGTAATTTATTATCTATATTACTAACATTGTCTTATTTTAATACTTCCCACTTTACAGTGCTTTTTTCAAATTCTCAGGTTTGATCAACTAAATGACAGCTGGCAAGTAAAATAAAAAAAAGGTTAATATCTGTCTATTTATTTTGTAATGTTTTTGATAAAAGAAATGAAGACAACATGTAGAACTCATTACTCATCTTCCATTATTGAATCATAAATTTTTAGTAAAAAATACTTTATTAGAAACTCTGATTTTTTCTGTACAAAAGATTTATAATGCTTACTGAAAGTTGTCAAATTTCGTGAAGATACATAAATCATATTGCATCGTATCAGATGATGTATCGATACAATTGTATCAAAGCTTCACGATACGACACTCATATCATACCTATGTATTGCCACACCTTTAATATATATATATATATATATATACACACACAGTACACTGATTCTTTTGTAAAACAATACTGTGTAGGCAGTCCTTGTCTCACTACCAAAGTATCAAGGATAATGACACTCTTTAAGCATGTTAGTAACTACTCTACTTTAATCTGTAATTCCAATATTTCCATTCTCAAAAACTTAATGGAAGCTCTACTCAGAATAAAACAAACTAACATGCATTTAATCCTTCCCTTTGAAAATTATTACACAAAGGACATAGTAAAGCTCAACAAATACAATGTATTGATCTTAATTCCAATAATATACATCATGACAGCATGATAGGATCTTATGGCTAGAAATTAAAATTCACCTTGCCAGTCCAAATCACTGTCAGAGCCCCCTCGGAAGTCATCATCAGATTCAGCTCTGGCCTGCTTTATTGCTGGTCGTGGTGGGGGGTTGTTGGGCAAGGGAGGAGGTATTGTGGAAGGCAACATTGGAGTATCTAGAGAGCAAGTATAAAAATGGGTAAAATGCAGCTATGTTTAATGCACAAAGATAGTAAACCCAAACAATAGAATGGAAGTACAACAGACTGCCATTCTATACAATATGAAGAACATGTTTTGATATTCTTGGACACTTTTTATTTTTTAGTTAATGTTTTGTTACTAATTTCGTTGTAAAATATTTGTTCTTATTTAACTCAATTTTACTTTCTCTAAAATTACTTAGTCATATATTTTCTTCTACTCAATCTAGTCAAAATCTTACAATCATTTTAAAAATGTATAACCAAAGAGACAATGACTCATAATAATAATAATTTTCCCACTATCATACTCAGTACTGTTGCTATTTGTACAAAGTTCCCATCCAAGCACAAGAAGCACACTGATTGCAATGAAAGAACTGTTCAGGGCTGGTATTTCATGATTTCAACATTTGTGGAAAACGTAACAGAATACACAAAATATCAGCCATAATCCAAGTATGCAAAATACTTATAGGGCTGTTTACAAATGTTGGGACTAAATATTTCTTAAGAAGGTGATACTTGAAAATCTCAAAGATGAATATTTATAAATGTATATTCTACACAGTTAATTCTGAAATAAACCTACAACTTACAAACATCTGAATTTATTAGGCAATAGTATTTAATGTTTTCAGTGATTAGATAAACCAAGTTAACATATAAAAAACATATACAAAATACATAAGTTTGATAAATACATAATTAAATTTTTCTGTCCACTCTGTCTTTCTAATTTTGATTTGAATTGTAAAGTCATTACAAATTATGCAATCTTTGAATTGATTCTTTTAACTCTTTAAACCCGAGTTGATGCTGCCAGCATCTGGTTGAAAATTCTGATTCACCCATCAGATGGTGACAGCATCTGATAACATTTATGTCTCTTTGGCTGAAAACTAATCCAAACCATGTTATTATTCACCTTTTATGAATATATCAGAAATTTTATAAGGTATGGTGATAATTATTAGTACATCATGAACATAATTCTGGCACAATGAGCAAAAACTATGGGTTTAAATAGTTAATAACTGATATTATGTGAAGGTTAAAACTTTTTTGAGCCTATGTAGTATCATTAATTAACTTGGAAATAATCTCACTTTTTAATCAAATACTAGTGCTGCAGTTTACTGCTTTAGCTACAACTACACATTATTTGTTACCACTACTAATGTTTAAACTTAACAAAATACCATTAGTACTGTAACTATCTTGGTTTCCCAAAACAGAGAGGTTAGCTTCTCCTGATGATGATACTATTCCATTCTGACCTTGGTGATGTGAGTGTCCACTGACAGCAAATGTTGTGAAGGATGGTGATGACTGGTCTTGGATTTGTGAAACTGGAAATTATTCCAAGTTAATTTTATGAAATAAAAACAACAACTCAAACTAATGATAATGATTTTTTTAAAAACAAATCTTCCATTCTCAAGTGAAATTGTAACAAACAAATGTGAGGTCTGATTAAAAATTAAACAGTTTTTACATTTATAGTTGAATCTATAAACTTTACAACATAAATTAATTTTGCTTGATTTTCTCTCTAGTAGCACAAATAATCACTTAAATCAAGGTACTTGCAAAAAAAAAACTGTTTACCATTAGAATATTCTGCATGTTCTTGGAATATCTGGATACGACTTTTAACAGAGATTTTTTCATCAGGGCCATATAGCTGTGGAGGTTCTGAAACTGGCCTTGATGTTGTTGTTCGAGGTGGTACAGGAGGTTTAACTTTTTCTCTTTTCTGAACTGCATCACCATATGGAGGGGGAACTGTCAGTTGTTTATTCTGAAGTTCAGGTTGACTCACAGTATTACGAATCACACGTTGATGTTGTTCAGGAGTTGATTCTGGGCTAGATGGATACTGTTGGGTGTATGAACTGTTATCTGACTTTTGTGAAAGTAAAGGACTTCCATCTTCAAGGTTTTTTTGATCCACAGCTGAGGAAAGGTTGGAATTCTTGTAAGTTTCATAGCTCATCAGCTGCATACTTGGTGGAAGAGATGCATGAAATGATAACTTTTCTAGCCAATCATGCATTTCGTTCTCCATATGTGCCATGAAAAGATATTCTGAACCATCAGACAGTTGAAGTCTGAATACATGTTTTTTCTTTGTATAATCAGTAGCCTTAGAACACTTAGCATGTGCTACTACTAGTGGTGGAGATGAGGCATTGTTCTCAATGAAGGCATCTTTACCTTTGAAAAAGCAGAGAAGCTGGCCACAAAGAACAGTATAGTAGGTCTTCCAAGAGCGTATAGTGGCTCTCTTTCCACCACTTTGTAACTCTTGTTTTCTTTCTAAAAACCCTTCCATTTCCACTGGAAGCAAGTCATCTACCCTACGCTGCTGACGGAAACTGGGTGTTCTTCTTCTGGTGTTGAAACTTGGTGTTCGCTTGGCTTTCTTCTGCCTTTCATCTAATTTCACACTTTCTGATCGTTTCAAAGGAGAAAACGTATCAGGTCTTTTTGGTGTTAGACATTCAACCCTCATGCTTTCCACTCGTTTCACTGGACTGGCCTTATCTCCATCTAATGATCGTTGACTGGCTGGTCGGTAGAGTGCTCCAGACATACGTATTTCTGGCATTCGAGGAGATGAGCCAAATGGAGGCAACTGATCTTGTGCTTCATTTTCTGTGTCATAATCCTCATTTTGTCGCTTGAAAACAATTTCTTGGGTCCTTCGCCTTTCATCTTCCTTTCTTCGTTCCTGTAGAATTTTCAGAATTAGTCATAATATTGTATTGTTGAGTACTAAAATGGATTAAGCATATGATTTAGAGCAGAACAAAATTTTGTTAAAGAGTTCAACAGAAGATTATATCTGAGCAACAATATAACAAGCAACATTCTGTAAGGTGATTAAAAACTATTTACAGAATACTTTTGCTATAACTGAATCAAATAACCATAGAGTAATTTCACAAATGGGGATAGACGAGTCAGTAAAACAATAACTGACTCAAAACAAAGTCCTTAAAATACATAACTGGATGTTTTTAAGCACCAGCATCACAGTGAAGAATCTCATTAAGTACACACACTTATGAATATATTTAAACATTTCTCGCCTTTATGTGAACTATTCAAATGTACTAATATATTTCTTACATCTGTACCAAAAAAAAATTATATTAGATTTCTGTTATTACTATTTACTAGACTTTTTTTATCCTTGGGAGCTAATGTTTTAAATACACATGTATAAAAAACATCCACAAAGACCGGTAATTCTGTCTTCAAAGTGTAACCAAAAGGTGATTCACCAGATTTTCTGGATGCTTACATCAAGAATTCTTTTTTGTTCCTTTCGTTTCATAGCATCTACTCTTTCTTGTTCTCGTCTCTGGGCTTCTTCCTTCTTGTACACTTCTTCTTCCTGCTGTTGTTTATGGAATGCTTCTTCCAGCTAATAAAGTTAATCCAATTTTTATACAATAAAAATATCTCTGAACAGTTGCAGTTAAGTTATTTTCTTCAAAGTAAATAAAACACAATGATATATTTACTCTTACGCAAAATTTAAATCACTATAACTTACCTAACTGGGATATATCCATTATTAAGTCAACTGGCAGTTCTAAGAACAACTGTTATACCTTTCTTAATATATGTTGCAAAATGTAGTTGCATTTGTTCAGTTCTTTTGAAATTATACAGTATAATGTCAATGTGATATATCAGGAGCACAAATGATTCAATAAAAAGGGGGACAGTGTATCATCTGCACCAGAAATAGCATATTACTGATTTTTTTATTATTAGGATTGAAATTAATTCTAATCAAGTACTTACCTCTGAAACACTGGTTGTCTTTAACTATGTAACTCAAAGTTCTGAAAGTTCTTGATGCAATGCAGAGTATATGTCAAATTACCCAGAATTCTTAACTTTTCCACTTTTCACATGACATATTACACATGCATAAGGAGATCTTACATAAACTCTGTTTTCCTGCCATAATTCATGTGTCTCAGTTGCAGTGTGATGTAAAACTACATATTGCCCAGTAATAAGGAGGTGGGTGGGTGGGAATGTACTTCAGAGGTAAATACCTGCTTGAAGTTCATTTTAATGCAACAAATATAAAAACCTATATCAGGTAGACTTACCTCTGAAGTACTGAGGGCTAGAATATCCAAACTGAAAAGGAGTAGGGAACCGGTGTGAGTTAAGATTAGGTAAAAAAATAAAGGTTATTAAGTAGAAAGGTAAGAAACCAAGACCACTAAAGATGCAGTCAAGCAGAGTCAAAGTAGAATCCACAAAAGGTATATTTAAAGAACTGAATTCAACAGAGAAGGAGTAGAGAGGACCATATTATATAAAGAATGGACCAACCAGGATGGGGAATATCTACATTTTGTTTTTCTATTTATTTTGTTGTTCCTATTTCATTGTCTTTAAGTTGGTGAACCCCATTCTTTGGCCAGTTTCATTTCTCACTGTTTGGATATGGTTAAAGCCTCAAGAGTATGTCCGTTACTATCCTGAGAATTTGCACTACAGGAGTGAGACATAATATTTCTCCTACATGTTTATGCCACCACCTGCATTCCCATTATTGACCCCACAGGTAATCACATTACTACCCTATCTGACCCTGTTTTTGTATGAACTAAAGTGTGTCGAGGGCAAAGAGGTACCCTACTGAGAAGAATGCTTTCCTTCTGTTTGTCTTTATAAGATATAAGATATAAGAGTCTTGCCTTAGATATCTCTCATGTCACAGAAGGACTTTGCAAAGACAGGGGAAAGGTACCTGCCTAGGCATTATCGGCTACTAGATGATATCCTCTGTCCATTTCTAGAGGGCATTACCCTTTCATGGAGTAACAATACAGAAGGTGGAATTGTGTCTGGGATAAACGTAGAGATTTAATAACATGCAATAATTCTGGTTGGAAAAATTTGTATATATGTATATACAGAAACTTCTAAGAGAAGGAGAGACTGTAAATTATGCATACGTGATAAGGACAAATATAGGGTAGGTAAGAACTTGTTAAAATCCTAGTTGTAATACATTGTATAAACATAGTATCTCCTATGAAAATAGATACTATTTTTTTTAATCAAATGGTTCATTGACCCAACACACCAGTGTAACTGTTAACATGGGTGTTGGCTCAAACAGTAAATAAACATTTAATAGAGAATAACTCACATGTTATGACCTCAAATGGGCGTGGAGAAATAAAGACTGAAAAATCAAGTTCTTCCCCAATTGTTGATATATGCCACCAATATAGGATTTACATGAACTAAAACACAGTTGTGGTATACAAAGGGCAGAAGCTCTTGAAAAGCATACTGAACTACCTAAAGATCCAAAAGATTATGTTCCCTCCAAGATAGTACCCCAGCTCTTAAGAGAAGGATCTGTAAAGAGGTGCAGATCTGTATGAGGTAGAAAAAAGAGGGAACCTAGAGTATTAAACTCTTGATTGAGCTAAAATTGAAGGTAATCAAGAATGCCAGGAAATTCACTGAGATATTAAGTCTGGATATAGATGTAACTGAGAAGTGATATTACACTGGAGGTTTCAATTGGCTTTGTGAAGTGAAGCTATCATCCCCAAACCAGATAGGATGTCTTTGGCAGTATGTATGGAAGACATAAGAGTATGAACCCAAAACTCCAAGGCTTACAACATCATATATAATTGTTGAAGAGTAAGAGCTGCAGCTAAGAAAAGAGCAAGGTTTAAAATCTGTCTAATGAAATTAGGAGAATGACAGCTGCTGATAAATGATAATTACTCTGAAAATGAAAGTCTCAACATGAGACAAATCATAACAAGTAGGGCAAAAAACTGACAACTGATCAAACTAGAAGGCCCCTCTCCCACCCGAAATTATATTGAACTGATGGCGAGAAATTTGAGAAGTAAGGTGAGTAGAAAAAGATGCTCCCACTAAAAAGTTATTAACTTTTATTTCATTTCTAAAAATGTCAGCAATTATCCAAAAATTATCTAAGATGACATATGCACCATTAGACCTAAGAGAAATTAAAATTAGTTCAAGGTTTAAAACAGAACATACCTGAGAGAGGAAAAAAAAAGATAGAAATTACATCAGAAAATTTTTTTCAGAAACAGAACTAGCTAACAAATTCTACTCTGCAAAAATTGAACATGAGGAAAAAGGCGAGTATTCTGTAAATGAGCATCCACAGAAATGTGAAACCCATCAAGTTTACCAGCAGATAATAAGCTTGAACAACTGAATATGATGATCAATAAAAATTGAAAATGTTGCCACAGGATTTCCCTGCATACTAGAGATAGACTACATGAATTAAAGGAATTATAGAAATTCCAATATAGGTAGAAACATTTCCTGCAGTAGTTAATGCTTAAATCAGAATTCACAGTGAGTGAAGTTATCAGCATGACTGTCAACAAGAAAATCTGGCTTGCAAAGGGAAAGCAAAACTTATGTAAGTTTACATGACACATGCATATTAAATTTCATGGAAGGTGGGAAAGTGGAGAATTATAAATAAATTGATGTATGCTTTGTACTGTGTCAAGGAAATCCTGAACTTTGAATCACACAATTGTCAAAAGTATGAAAGCAACTCAGTATTTCAGAGGAAAATCCACCTGATTTAAAAAAGTGATTTTTATTGTTACTGTTTATGTTGAGAGATAAGATGTTACTGAGGAGAGTGCTTATGTTGTTGTTACTGGCTGTCTATATAGGAAGAAACTTGCTATTAGAGAGAATAATGGTAGTTTGTTATAGCTTATACAAGAAGAAACATTTTTATCAAAGAAAGTGCTGGTTTTATTGTCACAATCTACACAAACAAGTGATGCAAAAGAAATGCAGAGTGTATTATTTCAATATCATGAACAATACTAGTTGAATATCCAATATTTTAGTCATCAATATTATGGGAAAATTTCAAATATTTTTGCTGTTTAAATGACTCAAAAATAAGGATAATAGTGATATGATCAAATGTTACTGATTTCTACTTAACCATGCAGAGGATTGAACCTGCACTGTGACTAAGTTAATAATTTTATGGTACTTAGAAAGCACTTTTTAATTTTTAACCTAACTGTTTGCTTCACTGGAGGCCTAGCTTATAATTGAGAATTATTTAAATATGTGTCTGTATATGTGTATACATTGCACACAAAAAATAGTATATTATTTTATTCCATTCTTTATATACAGTAGTCAACATTTGCAGGAGAGCATGTTTGTTTTGCATTTATGTCAAACAACTGCCACAATGGTATGTATAGATTGAACATTTTAGGAAGAAAACACCTGGATAAGTCATTTTTACACTTTATTAGATTCTGTAACATTTAACTTGGATAATAGAGCCTGAGAAACTGATGCACCCTGTGGTACAGTGTTAACAAGAAAAATTTAAAAATCAACAGTCATTGAAAGAAATATCCAATTCACAGTTAAGATGATTTCAGTAGTCTGTGTGACCACCTCAAGCATTAATGACTGCTGCACAATGTCTGTGCATGCTTATGATCAGATTAGCCAAACGTTATTGTGAAATCTGTTGCCATTCTTTAATAAGGGCAGCTTCCAGGTCCTGGAGCATTCTTGGTGAGGCTTGACGAGCTTGTAGATTTGTCTGTAGCTGCTCCCAGATGTGTTATATTGGGTTGAGGTCAGGAGACCTAGCTGGCCACTCCATCCTGGGAATTTCTTCACCTTCTAGGAAGGCAGTCACTGCCCTTGCACAGTGTTGTCACACATTGTTATCCAAAAACAGGAAGTCTGGCCATGTTGCACCTGCATATGGACAAACAATAGGTGCAAGGATCTCATCTCTGTATCTTAGTTCTGTGAGACTTCCATTTTGTATGATTACAAGGTCAGTATGGCCTGCAATTGAGATGCCTCCCCACACCATGACTGAGCCTTCACCAACGCGATCATGTTCGATGACATTCTGAGGCAAATTGCACTCACCAGGGCATCTCCAAAGTCTCCTGCATCTGTCAAGAAAGTCCACACAGTAGTGGGATTCGTCAGTGAAGACTACAGCTCTCCATTGTTGTGCAATCCACCTCCTGTTTTCTCTAGCCCACTGCAGTCATGCCTGCCTGTGCTGTTGACTTAAAGGAACATGAACAGCAGGACTTCTAGCCCTCAACTGAGCTTTGTGAAGGCATCTGCACACTGGATGGTCAAGTAGCAGTCTTGTTGTGGAATTGTTAGTCTTCTCCTTCTTCCACCATGTCTCCTATTGACTCTGCCAAACTGTCTGAACCTGTTCCAGGCCCTGGACATCACACTGCAGGATATGCCAAGAGCAGCAACAACCCTATGTTGAGTCATGCCTCCCTGCAGAATCTCAACAACCCTGTTAAGTTCTGCAGGAGAAAGATGATGCCTTTGACCTAAATGAGGCATTTTCTGCACTGCATAATCTCAATCAGACCAATTTTACCAAGCAATGATCAGTGATCTCAAATTAAGAACCTCAAAATTTCACTGTATGAACTTTCAATTTGGGGGTATGGTCAGAAAACAATGCCAGGATCCAGGCAGAAAGTTTGCACTTGGCAGACAGTATCCAGATAATGGACTTTCAAGCTGTCTTTTTTTAGAACTGACCTTTATTAACATTAGTGTACCTATTATGAAAAAACATGATCCCTAGCAAATGTTGACTACTGTACAATCCAAAAATGATATCACAAAACAAGAAAATAATTACAGTGTTTTCAAGCATATATATATATTTTTGGTTTGTCACTAACTAAGTGAAGAAAGGTCAGATTGTTATCATTCTAAGTTACACAAACAGCTAAAACAATGGCAATCAATAAATAGTAGAAATTACACAAAATGCCTAGATCATTTAATCAACGCCAAACTATGGGTACTACAAAATACTTTATTTCAGTTATTTAATGTAAAGAATAAATATAGGGAAATAGACAAAGTATTCAACTTATGACCATTAATTTTTTTCATTGAAAGATACGTTTTCAAAATTAAAAGGAGAATCCTGATTATCTTTAAGAAATTTTCTATCAAAGAGCACTTTTCTCTCTTAAAGAATAAAAAAACAATCATAAGCATGAAAAAATAATAAATACCAGTACATACCAAAGTAACCCTTTTAAGAGTTGCAAACTTTTCCTCTTGAGCCTCTATGGTTTTCTCAAAATCATCATGTTTACGAATTAACTCTTCCACCCCAGCTATGGAATCTCCAAACTGATTGTCACGTAGAACTGGTTCTCTGCTTTGCAGCCACAACTCAAGTTGCTCAGCATTAAGAACAAATTTCTGAAAAAGAGATACCAGTCACAATCATTTTCATCTTTTATTAATACCCTTCAGTAGCACAAATACATTTGAAATATGTGATAATCATTAAAATATGTTAGACATAGTCCAAAAAATGAACTTTTTTAAAGGCTTGAATAATTGTATGGCGAAATCCTAATTATGACAATCTGGAGAACACACAAAATACAGAGACAACACACTAGAAATCACCCCCCCCCCAGTGACACAGTGGTATGTCTGCAAACTTACAATGCTAGAAACCGGGTTTCGATATCCATTGTGGGCAAAGCACAGATAGCCTATTGTGTAGCTTTGTGCTTAACTTCAAACAAACAAACATTAGAAATCTTAAACTCCCAGTTAATTTTTTGTAATTTTTACATACTTTTACCATAGTTAACTTCGTCCTTTTGAATAACACTTGACTGTTCCCTTTAAGTTAATCCATTTAATTACTACACTGATCCTAATATATTACTAATACTTTGAATATAGCAATTGGCAATCAGAAGTGTAGAATTTATAATGAAAAAGTGATTTCATTTACCAGGTTAAGATATTCTTTGGGATGCATTCTTTAGATAATAATGAAAAAAAAAAACATTCCCACTGTGGAGGAATCCAAAAAAACTTTCTCACAATGAAAATACTTAAATCGCATAAATCTTAGTAAAAACTTACTAAATAGCATCAAGTTTTGGCTTTCCAAAAGTCACATAATTTAATACACACTATTATTTCTTACATTGTGAAACTTCAAAATTCTTATTCAGAGACTGCTTTCAAAAAAACACTCAAAATAGTTCATTTCATTTCAGATTTTCAAGTTGTTTTGTTGTTAATCAGAATGTTTCATTTTATACATATAATCACTTTCAACTTGATTGATCTTTAACATCTCGGCTGTTCCGTCCTCTAAACTAAACTAAAAGTATTAATAAGTAAATAAATAAAAAATCTTAAAGCCAGCCCTTATCATTCATATACTTATCAAACATTCTCTTAAACTCACTTAAATTTACTGCCTCCACAACATCTGAAGGCAACACATTCGGCCTAACACCCTGTTAGAAAAATAAAACTGTCTTAGCTGAAGATGACTCCTACCCTGCCAAAATTTATACTTGTGTTCCCTAATCCTACTATTCTCACTGTTAAGTATGAAACAAGATGATGC
>NW_013666222.1:195566-221846 GCF_000517525.1 Limulus polyphemus
ATCTTAAACACCTCAATCAGATCCTCCCTTACTCTTCTTTTTTCAATAGAAAACAATTTAGAGATTTCAACCTCTCTTCGTATGACAACCCCTCCATCCAAGTCACCACCCTAGTAACCCTTCACTGAATCTGTGATGTTGATAACATGACCTGTAATAATGGCATCAAGTTAGGCTAGGCAGCTAGCAATATTCTTGTTCAAGATTAATTTTTGTCTAGTAAATACAGTTTCTATTCAATAAGTAAGGTATTTTACTTATGTACATTGTTTGGAAACAATACATATAGCAATAATATTCAACAGATAAGGATATGAGTCACTAGAATACTTTGCCATTGCCTGATGTACTCTCTAAACATAACTAGGCTTACCTAATGTCTTGTGATAGAAGAACATTTCCATAGCTTTTAACGAAATATAATTTAATGCATAAACATTTTAAGAAATGAAAAGAATGTGTAAAGAAGTTATAAAAAATTCCAAGATTTGTGGTTTGTTCCTTAGTCTTTCAATTCAATTATGTTGTACTTCTCTGCCAAGGGCTACATTTAATCACTTCCCATAAAACCATAAAGTTATAATTTTCCTATGCTGAAAATGTATTTCCCACAGATAAAGCTACTATTCTCATTCAGTGCTACCCTCCATATGCAAAAATGTTTTCACATACCACAAGCTTTAAACTCCCACGTACCCCACGATCAATGTGGTTCAGCTGCATCTCACATGTAAATCATCATGTGACAACCCACCAATAGGAGTGCAACACAGCTTCCTGACACATGTGGCTCCCTCTATTTGATTCTACTGAACTATCAGTTCGAGTTTTAGCAGAAAATGGAAGCATCAGTTTTCAGTGGAAGGAAAGGTAGGAAGTGTGAAAGGAGGTAAGTACTTGTTAGAAATTAATTTTCAGTATAGGAAAATTAAAACTTCTTATATGGTACATTACCTATGCTCACAGAATCCCACATTGAATAGGTGGAGAAACAGATGTGAGAGGAAGAAAGAAGCATCCTTCGAAAGTGTCCGAAGAACACCTAAAAAGGGGAAATCCTCGCAGTAGAGGATCCTACATGCGAGACCACACCACTTCTGTACCAGGTATACTCTTACGCCGAGTGTGTAAAGAAGTGTTGAAAACATGGGCAGAAAATGTGGGGAAGCACATCTATAAGGGAAATAACAATGTTTGGATAAGAATTCGAACCACAAGATATCAGAAGCTCAATCCCTTTGAAGATATTAATGTGGGGGACAGTAAAAAGGAAGTGCCTTAAGGTGTTGAGTGACTAGGGTGCAACAGACCATACACAGCAAATCATCTGCATCCAAAACCCAGAAACTGGGAACCGACATCCACGTAGGGGTAGGAAAAAGGATCATACCAGTGGCAAGTCAACTGCAATCGAAAACTTAGCCATCTGGTAGGGGTAGTGTTATCACCTCAAATTCAGCAGACCAGAAGGAGATATATACTCACAGATCTGTGAACAGGGCACATGATAGCAAAGTGATAAAATGTTTGACCAATCTGAGAACTGAACATCCAGAGTGTTGGAAAAAGAAAGATGTCTTGTATTGTGAAATATCCTACTCAAAACCAATCAGACAGAGACAGAAACCACCCTCAGCACAGTAACATCACTGGTGTATGAAAATCTTTGAGGGACAGTGCAAGAGGAAGAACTGTAGTAACCTTCATGTTAATCTACCATGACACACAACACAGTAGCAGTGAACATGAGTCTAATTGAGTGAGGGAACAGAGACACCTGTAATACATATGAAAAGGCTTATGTTGACTGGTCCAGTTCTAAATCCAAAACCCAGCCACTGGGAACCAACATCCATGTGAGGGTAGGATGAGGGGTTTTAATCAAAGGGGTGAACTGCAATTTTGATGGCTCACTCCAAAGCTACAATATCCCCTTGGATACACTCGTTCAGAAATGAAGTGTCATATTGGAGGACATCTCGTCATCTACACCAGCAGAATACCACCACCCTAGTCACTGACTGGATTCAGTGTTGTTTGCATCAAACATATCGATCATATTTTGGAGAATGCCTCCATGGTCCACCAACCCAAGAGCTGGGAACCAGAAAGTGGTAAGGACTCCCATACTCCACTTGAAGAGAAAGGGAGGGGAAGACAGTTGAGATTCCAGAGGAATGCCAACACTGGAAACAGTGCAACTAGTGACCACAAAATCCCTATTTCAAAAAGCAGACCACTCCTGAATTATTCACTTTAAAAAAATGGCAGGGATGGGCAGCTATCCTTTTCTGTTTTACTCATAAAATCCATGAGTTAGTATGGTCTAGAATGGGCATATTAATGAAGCAAAGATATTGTGAGGAAGAACCTACGAGAAATATTGTGGAACACCCTATCTCAACAGTGTGCATTTAGTGGCTATTGAAATTATAATCCTTAAGTCATCATGGCAGATTTGACTAGTTTAAGTAGACCTGGACAGGCACCACTCACCACAGAGCAAAATCCATAAAGAAAAAGAAGGACTTGCCCCTAGAAAAAAAAAGAAAGTATATATATATATATATATAAGTATATGTATATATATTCACACAAAAAGATATCTTACTCAGTCACAGTCACATTTAAGTGTGGAGAATGGCAACAGGAGCAAGATGATAACTTAATGAGGAAGAAACAGCTATATGATGCAGATACTGAGAGATGAATGAATGCAGTGTGATCCACATGCTCGATTGATGACGGAGATGAGATGCCAACAAAAGTTAGGTGCCTAATCTGGTAAGAAGACACTAAGAAAATATTCTACTTACGTTGATAAACATCCATAGAGGAAGGGCATGACAATCTGGATCTCCTCACCAAGGACTGGGTAAAAACCAGGAATTAAGATGAAAGGTAGGAAGGGCTGGAAGGGATGCTGGTGACAGAGGTTGGCATAGAAAAGATAGAGTATGAGAAAAAGGTAATGGTGGGGCAGATTGGAGTTGGAGCAGCAGTAGAAACCATGGTTGTATCAGGTAAGGAGCAATCAGAAGGACTTGGAGTGGTATAGATGATCAAAATTACCCTGGGAAATAAATGGATGGGAGGATACACATAAAGGTATTTGTTGGTCCAGTCCTGGGTGAATGCATCGACAATCAATGCAAGTGAATGAGGAACCAGAGACCAAGACAGAGGTAACTTGGTATTGAGGGAGGTGGCAAATGCATCCAGGTGAGAAGTACCTCATCGAAAGCATAGCCATTGGAAAACATGAGGATCAAGAAACCACTCCATCAAATAAATGTTTGGTCAGGAAAGATGATCCACGACAAGGTTGAATGCACCTGGAATATGACATGCAAAGAGATGAATACAGAGCATTTGGGCCCAAAATGGTTCGACTGCAAAGGGAATGAGAATAGGTGATGTCTTGGTGATTAATAGAAGCTACCACTGTAGAATTGATGGAATAGATCATGACCAGATGGTTCCTGGTAAAATGAAGAAAATGAACCCAACCATGATTTACAGCTAGAAGCTCCAGGATGTTGATATGGTAAGACCTCTTGGCCAGAGACAACTGACCTGACACTTCCTACTGATTGATCCATGCCCCCCAGTGATGGAGGGAAGTGTTTATGAAGATATGCAAATCCAGACAAGGGGGAGGAAGTGGTACACATGCTGACGTGTGGGTTTTGTCCAACCACCAATGTAGATTGTCAACAAGGAAAAGAGGAGGAGAAATAGGAGCATCCTAGGGATCCTGTGCAAGTTTCCATTTTTTATGCAGAGTCCACTGAAGAGACCTCATATGCACTCGACCCAAGGGGATAAGGATTTCTATAGAAAACCACATCCCTAAAAGTGATAGTATCTCGTGAGCAGTAATAGAGAGAGCAATATGGGCATAAAGAACTAAAAGCTCCATCGAATGGAGTCAAAGAGAAGATAGTTGGGTCTGGCTATGATGAGTGTTGAAAAAGACATCCAAGTGGACAAGATATTGGGTAGGTATAAGGAACCCACACGAGCTGCCTCCAAAAGAAGCAGATGAGCGTGATGGGTGGATTCCTGTTTTGAACAGGCTAACAGAAGCCAGTCATCCATGTAATGGTGTAAGTGCAACCTCTGAGCATAAATATGTTAGGCAAAAGCCTTGACCACTTGACAAAACACATATGGGTTTGAAGCAAGCCCAAAGGGTAGGGCACAACATTGCTACACTACCCCTTGATGAACAAACCAAAGATAGTGCCTCGACTGATGAGATATAGGAATATGCAAATAAGCAATCGAGATGTCTATCTTGGTCATGCATAGATCTGGTGAAAAGCCCATCTGAGGGTGAGAAAAGACTTCATGGTAAACGAGGCAGAACCAAAAATTGATTTGAGGTGGGACAGATTGATCACAGGCTGCCAGTCCCAGGTTTTTGTGGATACCACAAACAGCCTGGAATAAAAACCTGGAGAAGGAAGAGGTACATGTTCGATGGCTTTCTGGGAGAGAAGATTCTGTATCACCTCTGACAGACATTGACTGGTGGTAGCATCCCGAGGCAACAGAAAGGTTATGGGTACCCGATATAATAGAGGAGGGGAAAGGAAATGGATAATAAGTTCCTCGTATAATATCCAAATAACCCAAAAATCATTGGAAAAATCGCGCCATGGGGGAACAACATCAGTGAAGGGAACCCCCACAGGGTTCTGTTGGCTATGTATCTGTCTTTGTTGAATAATACAATGAGTGGAGGAACCCCTAGAGGTAGGAACTGGTAAAGGCTAGTAAGGATCAGGACAAGAAATAGTATGAGGGGATTGTCTAGGCTCAGAATGAAACAAACAATCAACCAAAGATGAATGGGTTGTTTACTGTCTCACAGATTGCACATGGGATTTTAAAGTTTCTGGAATATCTCCAAAAACAGATATTGGAGAAATGGGGCCCTACATAAACCCTGAAGATAATTAGATGGTAAACAAACTTGGGACAATACAGTGTTTCTCCCCAGAAGATCCCTACAATAGAGAAACCACGTGTGTAAGAAAAGGGCTGAAGGAAACAAATGTGCTAAAGTGGAGGTAATCAGTGGGAAGATATCCTTTGAAAACCCTCAGAATCTCGGTAAAGTGCCTTGGAAAGGAGGTGTATGGTTGACAAGTACCATAGGAAAGTCAGCAGGTGTCGTGACATTCTGCGTTGAATATAACATGAAGAGAAAGATCCCCTGAAGGAAGTAACAGGTAAAGGATGGGAAGGATTAGGATAGGAAAAAGGAACAGGGGATCGTCGAGGCTCAAAGTGAGACAAACATCAACCAATAAGGAGAGAATCGATTGTTGTGTCACTGATTCCAAAGTTGCCAGAAAATTGCCAAATACTGACCTATGGAGAAAAGGGGCTAAGCATAAGTCCCTAAGATAAGTAGGTGGGAAACAAACTTGGAAAATAAGGCGTTTCCCCCCAAAATAACAACAGAGGAACCACGTGTGCAAAGAAAGAGCCAAAGTCTGCAAACGTGCCAACATGGATGTAATTAGGGCAAATATATCTCACAAAAACCCTTAGGATCTTGTTAGATCACATCAGAGAGGAGATGGATGGTGGACAAGTACTGTAGGATAGACATGAAGGAAAGATGAAGGTGAGAAAATTGGGCATGGGTTAAACGAACAGGATAATCCAGGTTCACCCCCGAAATGGGTAAAATTGATCCTAGATACTGAGAATCGAGAAAGTGAAATTCAGCCTGATGGTGGGTAAAAACAAACTGATCCAAAGCCCTCACACGTCTGAGGTACAAAATGCTATGCATGAACCCTAATATCTGTTGAGGGGGAAACACAAAATACTGAGAAGAGGGAATATAATTAATAAGGAAGGAAGAGGGTTATAAGAAATTGTGGAAATTCATAAAACAGAACACACCTGAAAATTCATGTCCTAAAAAGCTGTATTAGGCCTAGCTGATTCCGCGGTAGGGGCATAGGAAAATACAGCAAAATCAGGTGAAGAAAAAAGGCTGTCAACTTCCTTGTCATCCCAAACAGGAGGAAAATGGGAAAAACCAGGAGAAGAAGGTTGACTCATATAACAATCCATCTCTTGTCGATTGAGAGCCAATAATTCCATAGTCAAGTTCCCCCCACCTGCAAACTGTGTAAGCGTGCTGAAAGATGGTATTACCTCTAAAGTGGTAACTTGGACTTCGGAATTCATCATTAAAGTTGAATAACTAAATGAAAAGCTAGAACAAAGGTAAGTTTTCCTTATGTTTGCGAACATTTGAAAAACGAGAATAACAATTGCATTTCAGAATAAATTACAAAACAGTTCAATCAACACTGAAAAAAATCCTAAAAAACTGCATAAAGTTAAAAAAAACACGACTGAAAAGACACAGTTGAAGCATGTTGATCGTTGGGTATGTGGGAGCTCAAGGCTTGTGGTATGCAAAAATGTTTTGCATATAGAGGGCAGCACTAACGAGAATAGCTATATCTGTGAGTGGAGGTAATGTACCATATCAGAATTACTTCTTACAACACTTTATTTACCCTACTTCAATGTAAAGAGTTTGTCTTCTCCAATTTCCAATGGTATTTAGCTCTTTTCAATGCTGAGTTTCATTAGTAGTTCTTTACATCACATGCAAAGAGGTCAACCTTACATTTCTACACAGCTCCAAATCAGTTATGGATTTTTAAGAAAATTTTATTAGATGAAAAATAATTTTCAAGGTTTTCATTCTCTTTCTCTGGTTTTATTAGTAGAATCTCTTTCTCACCCTTTTATGAAAAAAAATTTTTTTAGATACTTTAAAAATTGCTCATTTGTTTGTATAGGGTTAATCTAGACAATATCAATACCTTGTTAAAAATTTAATTTCTGTGAATAAATAACTTTTAATAGCTGACTAATAATTGATTTAGCTCAAACATGTTACTTGAAACTCCAAAGCCCTACAGCTAATTCATTAGTCTTAAACCATAGAGAAAAATTTAGAAATTATAACCATGTTTTCATTTAAAGATAATTCTTTAGTAATTTTTCTATAAAAAGATTTTTTCAATTGTTAAGCATTTTGAAACAGCCTACCTGTGTATCAAGATTTTGCTCATACAGAACTTGTCTTTTTTCCCAAGTATCCATCAGCTGATTCAAGTTACTCTTCAGCTGCTCAATATGATCTCTGACATCATCAGCCATGAAGTGTCCTGCAATGATGATAGCCTCACCTTTTTCCTGGAAACGAGAGCAAGGTTCCATTCTTGCATCTATTTCAACTTTGTGTTCTTTGTGCCGTGTAAGCAGAGCTTCAGCTCCAGGCACATCTTTAGCCAACTCATCTGCTGTTATCAGAGCCATCATCTCATTTATCCATGACCTTTGGTACAAGTGACAGAGTAAATTCTTACAAATTTGTCACAAGTCAGTGGAAGGTAAATGTCATTCAATATATTTCATTTATTGCTTTAGCACAAAACTTCATTATAGTTTCTTTCAAAATATAGTTTGAAAATTAATTCTATAGCATAAAACAGTTCTTTAAAATTTTCCTCTAAATAGGATGCTAATAAAATATTGACAATAAAACAACAACAAAAAATGTTTTTTTTTTATTCTATAATTGATATATAAGCTTTATTTGTTGCTCATAAAAATCTTTACAGCTGTCTTACTTAATCTAGTTAAGTTCTGAACTTTAATGGAGAGTTAGATTTTTCATTTTTTTACTTTATTTGTATGCCATTATGATAAAAAGCTTACTTACTTTAAAATGGTTATCATCACTTACATCAACATCCTATATTCATCATAGTAGGCCTGTAGTTTCTCAGCTTGTTGGAGCCTATCTTTCCTCTGGGCAGATTTTTCAAGGAGTTGATTCCAAGCATCTGCTACTTCTTCATGTTTGGCACTGATGTGCTCCCTTGCATCAGGATATATACTGGCAAGACGCTGAGCTTCTTTCACTAAAGACTGAACTTGTTCTTTGACAGCTGCTAGATCTCTCTGTGTAAGCAACATATTTACCATCAATGATACAGTGTCATAAAATACAATTAACATTTCTTAATTATTGTAATCAAATTTTGTTATTCTAAGTACTGATTTTTTGACTGATTAAAATGACTAAACACATTTATAGACAATGTGTAAACTATGCTATTTCCCCTAGTCACCACTCTGACAAAGAATATTCTAGAAAGTGAAAAAAATGGAATATTTTCTTGGCGAGTTTTATAAGTTCTCTCAATTTGGACATAAATACAATTTCTCTTCATTTTAGATCACCTACAATTCAACAGAGTTACTACTTTCCTGAAAGCTCACCTGCTTGGCTGTAACAATGTTGCACTCATTTCATTCATCAATATTTCATCACAGTTTACATTCTACATGAAGAATGTTATTGGAAACATGTTTTGAATGTTGTGTAATAAGTACAATGGTATCCTTGTAAGTTGGTAGCTTAGAATTAAAAATAAAATATGGTTTCACAAAATCCTAGCATTTTCAATAACTGGACTTCTCTTCATTAAGAGGAAAAGCAGAATCATATTTCTGCCCTTGCTCCTGATGAAGAAAGGCCCACAACTGAAAGCACTAAGTATTAATTGGGTTTTACTGGATGTGAATTACCAACCTTTGTGACCTAGGAGATCAAACCAAATGTTTAAGAATTTATGAATATAGATGACCTGTGATATTTTCTTAGATGTTATGATGGACAAGATAAAAGTTTATTCAAGTTAAAGAAAACACTTGGAAAGTGAAAGAAATGTATTCTTTAAACACTTCAAGGAAAAGACAAAACATATCATTCAAGAAATGTTACATAGTACAACTCACCTGAAAACCTTCGTGGCGACGCAGTAGTGCTAGAACACTTTCCAAATCATGACCAAATTCATCAGTTGATAGTGTTGTATCCTTCTCATTGATCCAGCTGATAGTTTCATCAGCACTACGATCAAATGTGTGGACTTCCTTAGCTCCAACTAAGGCCTAGTGAGAGAAAAAAAGAGAATGAGAAGTTACATCCAATATACAAAAAATGTCTTCACAATATACACTTTAAATTCTAAATTAAGTAAATTTAACCAAAAACAATTTATTAGTCTGCCTGATTAAAATACATTGCATATAAAAATGTGGGAAACAAATTTTGAGTTCTACAAAATATCAAACTGCATGAAAAGTTAAAAATAACCCTTGAATTGACTTCTCACTGAGCAAATGCAACAAAACATTGAGCAAACAGATATGATATTAATATAAAAAAAATAAGTTACCATATTCACTGACTTCATGGCAGCAGGGGATTCATAAAATTAGGAAAATTACAAATAATTTACCACATTCAGTCCATTAATGCATTAGATGTTTAGTAACCACGATATCTTGTATTCAGAAATCACTATTTCAAATTTGATTATAGAATATATTCTAAGATCAGATAAAAAACACAGCTTCTGGCACAAAAATAGCCCCTGACTGTGCCAACGCTTATATTTATGAACCTCTTAAGATAGCCATGTGCTTCATCATCTAATTAAATATATGCATAAATGGATTAACACAATATCCACTGTGTGTTTGTATTTACAAATCTAATTAAACTACAGCCAGGGTAATAGGCTTGGACAAATCAGCACAGCTTCAGGCATAAAATAATTCCCTGGTTATGCTAATCTACATGTTTTTATGATTTAGAAATATCCTTTATAATATATTTTGGAAGCAACACTTTTTTTCAAGTATAGATTTATCATTTATGTATTCATGAAATAAAGGCTTGGTCAAGGTGATGTAGTTCATTTCATGATTCAGCTAAATAAATACTTTACTAAAATATACAAGAGTTCTTTCTGTCAATGTTTTTAGATCTGACAATCACTTTTAGTAATGGCTATATTTATATTATACTTATTTTGGTAAAAAGTTATAATTTCCCTATACTCCTCTCACAAGATTAGCTATTCTAGTTCAGTGCTGCCCTCTATATGTGAAATATTTCTTTACACATGCCACAAGCCTTGCACTCCCCCCTTGTTGGAATTACTGTTTCTCATCCAAATCATCATGCATCATCTCTTAACCAGTGTGACTCCCTCTACACTCCTCTGCTGAATCTTCACTTCGAAGTTTCACAGAAGGTGTGAGCACCAGAGAAGTGGGGAGGACAGATGAGAAGAGTGAGGGGAGGTAGGTACTTATTGGAAATACATTTTCAGTATAGGAAAATTATAACTTCCGATATGGTACATACCTCCTATCACAAGATTAGCTAGAATCCCATATTGAGAAGGAGGAGGGACTAGTGCGAGGAAATGAAAGAAGAACCTCTGAAAGCATACGAAGGATACCCCTGACAATGAGAGATCTAGATTCAGAGAGGGGAACTACACCACATCTGAGCCAGGTATACTCTTTACCATTTGTAAATTGTGTAATGCACAATGGTGGAAATTGTGAGGTGCAGAGTGGCTAGGGCATGGTGGACCATACTTGGTAAGTCAATTACATCCAAAACCTCCTTGTGGGGTATGAACAACCATGTGAGGGTAGGATGAGGATCATACCGTTTTCACCTCAAATCAAAGAATTGGGGATTAAGATCCATACCGATTTCTGGGTATGGCACGAGGATCATCACTGATCTACCAATCTGGGAAATGACATCTGGTATCAAAAGGGTGTCTATTACATGGAATCAACTCCCCCAACCGTGGAACAAGCCAGCTTAATCCAAAGGCAATAACATCTCCATAAGAAGAGAATGAGGGATAGTCAAGGATAGCACTGGAACAATCCCATATACTACTGCTGTGACTAAAGACACAGAAGGAGCAATTGGGGGAGGAAGATAAGAGACCCGAACTTGTGTGAAGACTTATATTGATTTGTTCTCTCTAATCCAAAACCTCTATGCTGGGAACTGTCTTTCACGAGAAGGTAGGATGAGGTCTCCCAATCAAAGAGGGTGAACTGAAATTGTGACGGCTCAACTCCAGTGTTTATGTAAAGTGTATCATGAGGCCACGTCATCCAGTAAGATGGCAGCTCAACTCTCCTGGTTGTGTAAATATTATCAGGAAGCCATGTCAACCAGAAGGTGACAGTTTAACTACAGTGGTTGTGTAAGTGTTAGCAGGAGGTCACATCATCTATGAAGGTGAGGGCTCAACTCTAGTGATTGTGGTGTCAGGAGGCCACATCATCCAGTAAGAAGACTGCTAAGCTCCAGGTTTGTAGAGTAAATGTGATCAGGAGGCCACATCAACCAGCAAAGTGAAGGCTCAACTCTTCTGGAGACCACATCACATCTACACCAACAGAACACCACTGCCCTACTCTCAACTGAATGGTTCTAACCTTTTTCTTGTGGAATGCATTCAGGAGGGTGCCTCCATAGTCAACCACCTTGGAATTGGAAGTGATAAGGAGACAGTGCAATGGGTGACCACGAAACTGTATTTTAAAAAGCAGACCATACTGAGTTATTCACTCCAGGCATGGCAGGGCTGGGCAGCAATCCCCTTATGCTTTACCCATGTAGTCCATGGGTGGTACGGTCTGGAATGGGCAAGTTATGAAGCAAATTATCACAAGGTAATTAATTGTTAAGCAATCTTGTGGAACACCCCATCTCAACAGTGAGCATGTGAAGTCATGGACAAGAGAGCATGAGTCGTCAACATGGCTGACAGCATGGATTTAGAGTTAAAACGTGCCTGATCAGGCATCACTCGCCACAGAGTGGGATCCATGTAATAAAAAGGGATCAAAGGCCCCTGATAATAAGAAAACTTATTAGTTAAAGTCACACCAAAGTCTGGAGAATGGCCACAGGTGGTAGAAGAAACCCTGATGCAGAAGAAAGTGCAATATGATGAATATAATGGGAGATGAACATACTGGGAGTGGTCCACATGCTGGATTATAGAATCTCCTTCATCGGACGATGAAGATGAGAAACAAGGAAAAAGGTGAGACGTCAGATCTGATGGGAGGAAACATGGAACAAGGTATGAGAGGAATAAGTTAGGGAAGAGTAGGCTAAATGAGCCAAAAGACAGGCCCAATTCATAAGGGTAGAAGGTGAAAGATCACAAAGTTAGGATTGCCAGGGTATAAAAAGCTGGTTGTGTGGGCCCCAAAAAGTAGCAGTACATGCTGTATAACAACAAAGGGCCCTGACCAGACACAAAAGCCTATTCAGATATGGTCTAAGATAAAGGTGGGATATAGAAGGAAGGAAAATAGGAGAAAAGAATGAACAACCCTCCCGAGCAGCCAAGGTTTTAGGAAAAAAGGAATGGTTGGGATAAAGGAAAAGTATGGTAACAAATGATATGTGAGATGTCAATGACAAACAAATCATACTGTTGATGTCCACAGGCTAAGAGAAGATGGAAATATGTTTTAAGGGACAGATAGAATAAGGAGCATGAGGAAAGTGTTTCAAATGGAAGTAAAGGACCACATTAATGTCCCAATCCTGAAGGGCAGAGCACCTTGGAAGACCTCCAAATCTGGAAGGAAAGCATGAGCTAGGTAAGAACAGGGGAAGTGAAAACCCTATGGTATCTGGAAAACGGAAGGTATGGGAAAGGGCAGCTGGATATCTATGAACCAAAGACCCACAGTCAAAAAGCCAGGTGAGAAATTCTGCCACATGAGCCAGAGAAGGCTTGTCGGCAGGAAATTCCCTGTTAGCGGACCAATAGCAGAAGACTTTCCACTTGTACTGGTATACTTCCATGGTATATGACCATAAGGAACTAGCTAACAAGGAGGCGACTCAATGTGTGAAAACGAATTGTCTTGCCAAGGACCAAACAAAAGCCAGACATTAAAATGTAGGATGGGAGATTGAGATGCCAAATGTGGGATCAAGGTTGAGAAAGATTGGAGGGAGAAAGTGTAAGAGGGACAGGTGGTGATAGGAGCAGACATTGTAACCTTGGAAACAAAGGTTGCACTGGCCAATATGGTGCCATCAGGAAGACTCGAAAAGGAGTAGAGTAGACAAGAGAAATCACTCAATGAAGCAATCGGATTGAAGGGTACACATGAAGTTGTGTGACCAATCTTGGTTGAAAACATCGACTGCCAAAACCGGTGGGTGCAGTACAGGTGATCAAAAGAGGGGCAATTTGGTATTGAGGCCCATGGCAAAACATCCAATAGGGGAGAACCCCATCGATGACAAAGGCCCCTGAAAACAAAAGGATTTAATGCCCACTCCATTGGATAAATCCGATCTGGGTGCAAAAGACAATCTGTGACAAGATTGAGAGCACCTGGCACATGTCATGCAATAAGATGAATGTGATGTGCATGGGCTCAGTATAATAGATCCAACATCCAAAAACATAGATCTCTGGACTGGGTGCCCCCTTGGTGGTTGATATGTGCCACCACAGTAGTTGTCTGAATGAACCATCACCAGACAATGACGGGCAAGAAGAAGGAAGTAATGTAATGCCTGAAGTACTGCAAGAATTTTGAGAACATTGATATGAAAGACAGTTTCGTCCACAGACCAACGGCCCAAAGTTTCCTTGTGATTGACCCATGCCCATCATCCTTGAAGGGATGCATCCATGTAAAGATGTAGATCCAGATGCAGGGGAGAAATGGCCTGCCAGCCAAGGTATGGGTTTTGTCCAGCCACCATTGCAGATCGTCCCGCAAGGAAGGAGGAAGGAAACTGATGGTGGAAAGAGAATCCCAAGCAAGGTTCCACTGCAAAGATCTCCTATGGGCACACCCAAGAGGGATCAGTTCAGTCATAGAGAACCATATCCCCAAAAGCGATAGAATCTCGTGAGCAGTGAGTGACTGAGCCGAGAGGACATGGTGAACTAAAAGTTCTATGCAACAAAGACACAAGGGAGAAGGCAGAGCATGACTGATATTGATGTCGAAAAAGACCCCCAAATGGACGAGATACTGAGTGGGTAAATGAATGACTTCTCCAATTTGATAAACCAGCCGACCAGAGGTGCCACAGAAAGGAGTTGGTGAGTATGAGTGGCCAATTGCTGCTCAGAATGAGTCAGTTGCCCATGAAATAATGAAATTGCATCCCCAGAGCATGAAGATGGTGAGCAAAAGCCCAGACTATGCAAAAAAACACATAAGGAGCTTAGGCAAGTCCAAAAAGGAGAGCCAGAAATTGGTAAACCACCCCGAGATGGATGTGCTTTCGGGATGTGGAGGTAAGCATTGGAGACATCCATTTTTGTCATCCACAACCCTGGGGATAATGCCCATCTCAGGGTGAGAAAAGACTCCATAATGAACTTGGGGAGTGCGATGATGTGATTGAGGGAAGCTAAATCGATGATTGGGTGCCAATCCCTGGTTTTCTTGGGGTGAATGAAAAGACAGGAATAAAAACATCTGGAAGGATGGTGGACCAGTTTGATTGCTCACTGCAAAAGCAAACCTCAAACTGCCTCTGACAGACCCTAACAGGTCTTGGGATCTTGAGAAGGAAAGGAAACAGGGAAAGAAGAAACAGTAGGTGTGGAAAGAAACTGGATAACAAATCCTTCTAACAGAACCTGATTTACCCATTGATCATTGATGAAGGGAGGCCAGCGAGGAAGCAGCTCAAACAGTTGAGCTCCCACTCGACCCAAACCTACAGGGTAGTCACTGATACCAGTGGTGATGGGTGTTATGTAATCAAGGAAATCGATGAAAAGAAGTACCCTGATTAGAAGGAATGGGTAAGGGTTGGGTGGATGAAGAACATGAAACAGGAATAGGTGGCGTATGAGGCTCTGACTGAGACAAATGGGCTATAAAGGATGTAAAGGTGGATTGCTGGTGGGCTAATATCACCTGAGGCTTGATAGTTTCTGGGACTGTATCAAAGACATCATGTCTGAGAAAACGTGCATAATATAAGTCCCTGAGATATGTTGAGGGTAAATTAACCTGAGCTAATATTGCATCCCTACCTATAAAGTCCCAACAACAAAGAAACCATGTATGTAACACCAGAGCTGGGGATGAAATGTGGGCTAATGTTGAGGAGAGCAGGTGAAGGGTATCTGAAGAAAACCCCTCAGGATTTCTGTGGAGAGCTTCTGATAGGAGATGTATGGAAGATAAGATTCCATAGTTAGGGTAAGATGAAGGTGAGAATATTGGGCATGGGTAAGACTAACATTAGATTTGGGTGCCACCCCCAAATAGGTAACAATGAACCCAACAACTGACAATCCAAAAACGGATAGTCTACACGATGGTAAGAAAAGCCATACTGATCAGAAGTCCTCAAGGGGCACGCCATGCTGATCCCCTTACTTAATTGTGAGACAAATGTACCCAAATGTCAGGGGAAGGAGGAAATACCAAAATGGTTGAAATGATGACTCATGGTTGAAGGAAAGACGAGGTGAAAAATAGATAAAACATCACAAATCTGAGACACAAAATCTGTGAAGACCGAATTAGGTGTAGGTGATACCTGAGGTTGCAATTGGGAAGGAATGGCAAACTCTCAGTGTTTGAGTTCATACATCTTCTTTTGTGTGCTTATTGCTTCCAGTATGACAAACAATTTTTTTGTTTTTGCACAAAGTGGTTCCTTTTGAGTTTTTTTTTATAGACCAGTTCATTCTTGTCACTATATTTCTGCACTCGACAATTTGTAAACATTTTCTTGAGTTATGAATTCTGATGTTCACACTACCACTTCAGAAGTCACACCAACGACCAGTGTTTTTCTCAGGCCTCAGGTGCGGGTGACATCATAGTGGAGATTGAATGCTACATTGGTCAACCTTTGTCCCCTGATATTGCTCAGGCTCCTCCCCAAACAAGAAGTGTAGGTCTGGTAGAGGAGTGTAGAGGGAGTCACATGCATCACGTGAGCATGTCATGCTATTATTGGTTAATAGATGACACATGATGATCTGCATGAGAGAGACATGTTGGAATATAGTAATTCCAACAAGGGGAGAGTGCAAGGCTTGTGGCATGTGTAAGGAAAAAGTTTGCATAAAGAGGGCAGCACTGAACAAGAATAGCTAATCTTGTGAGAAGAGGTAAGTACTGTATTGAAAATATAGACAAAGGACAGTATCTCAATTTTACTACGTATGATCTTGATCATCACAAACAGAAGCGTAATCAAGCTAGGCCAACAGATTCAGTTCTTTATGTAGCAATATTTGAAGGCTGCCTAAAGTTAATGTGTACTCCAAAAACGTGTGTAACCACATAAGTTCTAAAGCTACTCAAATAACATTCAATCACAAAATGAAGTCAACAAATCCAAAAACATGAGTTTTTCCATGTAACCACGTAAATCTCAGAAGGTCATAAGTTAAAAAAGTTATAAATAAAAGTACTTTAAACATTGTAATAACTAATTTCCAAAACCCTTATATATTTTCCACATTTAGTTGTGTCTGAAGTTTAACTTGTTGCTTTTTGTAAGTTCTTGTAAATCATAAAAAGGACGATTCTGTTTTATAATATTAAACAAAATGTTAAAAGTAATATTACAAAATTATTCAACCATATTAATTTTAAAAATATAACTCTTAAAACAACTAATGAAGTGTCAGCTATTTAATACAATTTATCTTATCTCTTGCTGAAGAAATATAACTGCAGATGGTCACATGAATCAAACAACTTCATAAAGATACTCATCCTAATTAGAATTTATAAACTCAAAATGTTGTTTGGTACTGAAATATCAAAAAACTAACCTAAGTGAATATGGTTACATAAGTTTTCCAACAATTTCAACTATTAAGAGAGATTTGTGCTATTATATAAATCAGAAAGAGAATCATTAAAGGATAAAATATCATTTCTTAAGCCTCTGAGGATTGTGTATAAAACTGAGCTCACCAAAGAGGTCTTGCATTTTCTTAAAAGAAAGGTGAAACAGTGTGGCAGAATCATACAAGTTATAAAAAGTTTAGCAGACAAAACACTTTTTATAATCTTATCGATAACATGGTGATTATTTTGATAAATAAGATCAAGATATTAAAAATAATCTGAAACATAAACTTAAGAGCATACCATTACACAAAATGTACACTTACCTTCATTTTAAGCTTTTTAGATGGTTTGATATAATTTTCGAAATTATAATTTTATTGGTTATTTTATTTTGGATTATTTCTAGGCACAAACTTGATAAATGTCTAGTAGACAGAACTTACAAGTATAATCCATTTGGCATATAATGACATCAGAGTTGCCTGTTGAAAAGGTTTGAGGCTTCTATATAATATAGACATTTAATAAAAATGATAACCAGTAAAAATTATATCACAGAAAGATTTGTTTTGAGGTAATTCACCATACCTCTTGTCTAGCATCACTGCATTCTTGTAACTCCTTCCATAGTTGAGCAACCTGAAAACTTCGAGCTTGAATTTCTTCAACTTGAGGATGATTTTGTTCAATCAAAAGATCTGCCATTTTTTTAACTTTACCAACACGTTCCTCGCTAGAATGAAGACTGATTAGGAATCCTTCAAACTTCTGGATCAAAATCTGAGGAAATAACAAGGTGCTAATAGTTCATTTACATGTTTTCCAATGTGAGATTTTGTAACATATTTTGCAGGTCTCTTCTTTATTTTCTTTAATGTTCTGAGATTTTCATAAGTGTCTACA
Source organism: Limulus polyphemus (assembly GCF_000517525.1). Classification (NCBI taxonomy): domain Eukaryota; kingdom Metazoa; phylum Arthropoda; class Merostomata; order Xiphosura; family Limulidae; genus Limulus; species Limulus polyphemus. The sequence continues at coordinate 213,237 of NW_013666222.1, forward strand.
TATCTTTCACACATAGAAAAACCAGTTTGTAATTTTGTAGTATTATAACAGTTAAGCCTGACATCTTTTCATGTTTATTGAAAGAAATATTTACTGCTATAGCAAGTACTGAAACATACCAGCTTTTTTTTAGTTAAAAATAATATATCCTTCTATAATTGTCTTCAGTGAGACTATCATGAGCTGTATTTTTGAACGTTAAATAATTCTGTCCTGAACAACTGTATACCTTCAACAATGCATTTTGAACTTACTTCAATGTGTTCAAGGTCCTTTCCAACATCTTCAGAGCTTGCAATAACCATCTGATCATGAATCCAAGTTTCCACTTCATCAGCTTCTCTCATAAACATAAAGAATCTTCTACTGTCTTGAAGTTTTTGATCTCTCTCCTCTGCAAGCTTTTGTAGTTGCTCGTATTCTTCTTCAACTGACACCTGTTCATAAATAAAAATTATTTATGAACATATCTAATCAGTTATTTGATGAAACCATAATTTTTTATTCACAGTAAATAACACGTTATTAAATAAATACAACACATGACATTAAATACAGTTATCAAGGAAAAATCTATCATTCCAAAAATATATAATTATTTGTATATATTTTTTCTGAACAAGAAAAGTTTATCCACAGACTTAATCATCATATTCCATAATGAAAATACATATTTTGTATAATTCATACTTCACAATACCTACTTGCTTTTTTAAAATATTTTCACTATCAAAATGACCTCTTTCCACAAGCCCCTGTCCTAGCTTTGCCAATTTTGCAATGTTGTTGTTAAAACTTTCAATATCTCGTACTAGTCCATCTAGTTTCTTCATCAAAGCCTACAAGACAAATTGTAGAACTTTAAGAATTTAGCTGTAATGCAAGGCTTTTAAACACTGAAGCTGTGCAAAAAATATATCCAGCACCAACAAACATTATTTGAAAAAGTTGGCACAACTGATGTAAATAAATATGAACCACAAAGTTTCTACACTGAAACAAATTAAGCTTCTAAAACAATCAATATAGTGAGGTTAAACACATAGCACAAATTATATAAACTGACCATCCTCTAACTAATAAAATACAATGTTTATTATCTGCATTAAAATTCTTACCAACTCTAATAACACTGAAAAATTAATAGATTAATGGAGAGCTACAGTAAGTCACAATCTGCATTTGTACATCATATAAATATAAACTTAGAGTTTGAAGATGGCTTGAATTGGTAGTGAAAGAAACCTTTTCACATATGTATGTTTTGCCAAGCTTATGTATGTGATGATGTAAGCTTGTCAAAACATTTTTATACATATTTAAAAGACTTGATGACAAGGAACCCACTTTTTTTAGAAAATAAAGTTTGGAAATGGCTTGAATGGGTAGTGAAAGAAACTTTATTAGAAATTTACATATTGATAAGCTTATGAACCTAATGACATAAGCTTGTCAAAACATTGTATATTTGTAATAAAGTTTTTTTTCACTACCCATTCATCTCCAAACTTTATTTTCTAAAAAGTGTGTTCGTTGTCACCAAATCATATAAATATGTATATGGTTATTGACATATTTTAGAAGAGAATAAAACCAGTAATTTTTAGTATCTTTAATGTTGCAACATACAAATAACTAATTTCTTCAATTTTTAAGACAAATGGCATAAAAATGAGCTAATTTCCAATGCCACTATCATTATCATGTTATCTAAGAGTCCCAAAGCAATTTAATACTCTTGCAATAATTATTCATATTTCAAGTCAAATAGGAATATGAAACTTATAATGTTATGATTTTAAAAACTTTTCTTAAAATCTGAGCATAAAATATTGTCTAAAAGACTTGTGATTATGCATGCTTCCTACTGCTCCCATTTGTTTATCTTTAAGTATTTATATAAACTATATGATGTGGAATATGTCTGTTGGTATGTCAATAATTGATGTGAAGTCGATGTTAACAATCTATGAAAAATCAATGTCAATAATTTGTATGAAATTTGTTTGTTAATAATCCATGCAAAGTTAATGAGAAGAAGCTAGAAATAAGCCTATTTGACCCCTACTTTGAGAATACAATATGGAATTCATCAGCTTATGTACCCTACAGTGCTTACAATAAGAATTCCTCAGAATAATCAGACTGCACTTTCAATCTGTGAAAATGTTTATTATATGGTTCAGAACCAATCCAATAAACATCACAAGTGTTTGAGTATTAGTCATTCTTCTGGAATGTTTTGAATTCAATATATGCATACAAGGATAATACTTGTGTGCTTGGTTATAAAATCTTATTTCCCTTTCAACAAACCTAATCATCAACCAATAAATAATATTTATTCACAAATGCTTAAATTTTAGTTATCCTTATTAACTCATAGAAGAATAAATGAAAATAAATAAAATAAAGGGTGAAGAAATATTAATTTTTGTAGGCTTCAAATATACATTTTAGAAAATTATCAACTTACTATATTAGTTCAAAACCCCTGTAATTTATCTGAGTTTCTAAACAAGCTAAATATGACTTTAAACAGTTTTGAAGAAATTATGACTTTCTCTTTCAAACTATTTACAAATGACTGTCAGATTTATGCACACCGGAAACCGCTCTTTCTCTTAGTAGTAAACACTTAGTTTAAAGAAGTTAGTTGGACTAGCCAAGAAGTTTCAAAAGAATATAGTAGTGGGAGGCGCCACTCTACTAGATTGGCTACATATATTGATATCTCAGCAAATCAAAGAGGTGGAAGGTTCTTATTTTATATTTTAGCTCACCTGTATCTCAAATTCGAGTTTCTAATTCATTAACCACTGTACACTGTATGTTAGGCATAATAAAATATAAACTAAGCATTAAGACAACAGGAGGTGCTATGTGACAAACACAAATCGATATTTAGTATTTTTTCTGTATATTCCCTTTTAAATTAAGAAATTAAAACATATATAGTATTAAAATTTTAATTATAAACTATGTTTTGATATCAATTCCATTCCCATAAGTAATAGAATGTTATTTAATAAAATTTTAAAAATAACTCTCTAAAAGGTCATGACATGCTCTCTTTAACTTGTTCACAGCAAGCAGGTTAGTAGGGATAGAATAGTTAAAAAGAAAGAGATGTGGCTTTATATGTAAACTGTGGGTTACAGCCTGTTCCAGTTTATGATATCAAGGCTAATGGCAATAAGATTAAATCTATCTGGGTTTCTGTTAGTGGTTATAAGAGTAGAAGACTTTTAATTGGAATTTATTACAGACCACCAGATGAAACTAACAAATTCTAATAGGATACCTTACCTCCTCTCAAATATTAGCTTTTCCCAATTTTGTGCTGCCCTCTATATGCACAATGTTTTTTTGCTTACCCCTAGCCTTGAGGCTCCCACCTGAACTTGTGTTTCCACATGCAACTGCTGCACTAACATGCAAATAAGAATGTAACAACACTCCACCAATAAGAGCATAATACACCCTCCTAGCACAGCTCACTTCCTCAACACTGATTGTTCAGTCATCACTTCTTGGTTTGGTACTGTTATGACAGCGGAAGTTGCATGACGCTGTGATCATGAATTTGCCCGGCAACTCTAGTCTGATCGAGCTGCCCTCTTTTTTAATATATAAGCCTGGCGATAAAAACCAGCGGGGCAGATAGATTGAAGAAATAGATAATTGAGTCAAGTGAACAGTAGGCACCATAAGTAAAGTGTGTGTGAATCACTGCGATTTGTAGCGTGTGTTTAAAGTTTAAAGTGACTATGGAAATTCTGTGTAAAAGTTGTATCGAGAAAGAATAAACTGGTTTAATCAAGAAAGGACTTGTATCACTGAAGTTCCTCAGAAAGAATTTCTACCGGAAATTATCAAACAAGCATATACATAACAGTACTCATATTTTTATTTGTTTTGCTTGTGCCAGTGGGTTAATGTTTTCCACTTTACTTTCTGACGTTTTTTGTTGCCTAGTTTGTCTTGATTACTTTTTCTTCCTTTCCACATTATGAACTCACAGGTTCATGTTATTACTTCATTGTCTTATTCACCATAGAAAAACTACAACTATGGTGTCAGGCTCCTCTTGGTCTGTTGAGGAGGTGTCGGCATTGTGTTGGAGTCCTGTGTGCAGCCTTACCTAATAAGTCCCAACAACAAAGCAATCATGTATGGAGAAATAAAGCTGAATAATATAAACATACTAATGAGGAGGACAAGGTATGCTGGCTCCAGCATGAAGGTGGATGTGAGAGAAGTTAATCAGTGTGGACCTGAATATGAGGAGAAGGAGGGAAAACAAAATAATCAGTAGCAGGGCCAGAATGCAGAAGGGAAGAGGAAGAATCATAAGACATAGGAAAAAGGGACAAAAGATAACAAACTTGAGAAACCATATTGAAGAAGGTCGAGGTAGATCAACGGCAGTGGATTGAGAAAATGCAGCAAAAGCAGTTGGAGGAAAAAATTGTCAAAATCGTCGTCTTCATGAATTGAATCCACAAGTAATGGAATATCTATCTCTGGGTCGGATTCCCTACTTTCTCAAGTGCATTTACTGGTCTCTTATCTTTGAGACCTTCATCTGGCTCCTTTCCTTCATTTCTTCTTTAGTTTCCCATCTATCACAAGCCTTTCCTGCACCTGTTACAAGATCCCATCTTCCAGCTTCCTTCGACTCTCCATGTTCTCTCTACCCCATTTCTGCTCAACTCCATCATTACTCTCACCACTGACTTTAGTGCTGTCTGTATCGACAGTGACTATCCATTAAGTTTGGGTACAGTAAGGGCATGGTTGGCTTTGTTTGCAAAACTTTGGAACTCGGTTGCAGCCCATGGTTGTGTCCTTCAGATGTGTCAGAGGGTCTGACTCTTTGTTTTCCTACCCTTCTCTCTTGTCTCCCATTGCTATTTCTTTCCCTCCTCCTCAGAATCTGATGTGTTTCCAGTATCTGTATGAATCAGTTTTGAATCTCTTAATGAGAGATGCTATCAAATAGGTTTTTCTTCCTTCTCCAGTTTTTATTCTCACCAGTTCATTGTCCCAAAGAAAACGGAATTGGCATTTAGTTATGGATCTTTTGAGTCTCTCAATCGATTCATTGATCTCTCTCATTTTACCATGGAGTCCTTTCTCACCTTCAGATGGTCCTTCACTTCAAGTCTTTGGATGACCAAGGTCGATGTCTCTGATACTTACCTTCACACTCCCATTTCCCCTGCTTCCAGGCATTAGCTTTGGTTTGTTCATCGAGGTCAAGTGTTTCAATTCCGTGTTCTCCCTTTTGGTCTACCTTCAGCCCTGTACATGTTTTGTCAGGTATTCAAGGCTTTTGCTGATCACATTCATGGTCAGGGACTGCAGTTTCACCATTATATGGATGACCTTTTTTTTACTCTGCCCCAACAAGTCTCTTTTGACCCTACACTTCTCCTCTTTCAAGAGTCAGCACATCTGGGTTGGTTGGTTGGTCAAACTGAAGAAGTTGCACTTCACTCCAACTCAGTATCTCAGTCATTTGTATGTGTATTTCAATTCACATCTCAGCAGGGCCCAGCTTTTTCTTCATTTGAGGGACATGGAGCAATTAGTTTCCAATGCCAAATCCTTTCCTACTCTTGCTGTGCGGGAAGTTCTCTTTCTCTTTAGGAAACTTGGGCTTTCATGGAATCCCTTTGGGTTGTGCTCATATGTGTCATCTTCAGTGGACTCTGCACAATTAGTGGAACCTCGCTCAGAATCCTTTGTCCTCCACCTTTCACCCTCCTTGCTCCAAAGCCAATACCACAGAAAGTGTTATTGTTCCTACACCTTGTCCACAGTTCCATCTATTTACAGAAGCATCACTGATGGGGTTGTGGGCATATTTGGACTCTAAAGAGATTTCAGGTCAGTACCCCATGATGAACTGTCCCTTCATATCAATCTCTTGGAACTTTTGGCAGTACATCAAGCTTTGGATACTTTTCTTATGGTGGTTCATGGACATCAACTAATGAACCATACTGACAACTCTACCAGGGGGTACCCAGTCTTGCTGTGTTTCCACACTCTCAAGCACCTTTTATGGGCCCATTTTTTACAAGTATGACTTATTCCTTGTCATATTCCAGGTGTCCTGAATCTCACTGCAGATCGTCTCTCAAGATCCAACAACATACTACTTACAGAATGGCCCCTCAATCCTCTGGTGTTCCAATAATTGTACTCTCTTCTGGATGCTTTGCCACCTACTACCACACCAAATTTCCCTTTTTCTGGTCCCCTGTTCCTCATCCAACAGCCCTGGCTGTGGATACATTCAGTCAGGTTTAGTTCAACCTTTTTCTTTATACCTACCCTCTATTCATCTTTTCCCTCATCCAGATCACTTTGTGTCGAGTCCTACTGATTGCTCTATGCTGGCCAGCTGAGCCATGATTTCTTTTATTGTACCTTTTCTGGTCCTCTCCTTCTCTTCCTCTACCTCTGTCATGCTACTTTTGCCTTCAACCATGTGCCTCTCTTTTACATCTGGTGGTATTGGCTCTCCATCTTCACACATTTCTCCTGAGATGTTTCAAACTCTGTTTATGTGTAGCCTTCCTTTTTTCTCATTCTGTTTGTTCTTCCTTCCTCTTTGTCTACCAAAAACAAATGGCATATTCTCTAGTTGGTCTCTGCATCATGCCTTCTCTCCTTTCTGGCCTTCTGTCCCCCAATCTTTCTGGATTTTTTACATGGCTTATCACTTTTGAACCATTGCTGACTACAGGGCAGCACTATCTAATATTTAGGTTTTTGTATTCTTGTCGCATCTTCTCTGCCCCAGTCCTTTCTGTGCTCTTTCATTCTTTTCATCCTCCATGTCCTTCCTGGTTGGAACTTGAACGTGGTTCTCTATGCCCTTACCCTTCCTCCCTTTGAACCTTTAGTCTCCTGTTCATTGTACTATCTTTGCTTAAACTTATTTCTTACATCATTTTTGCCTGTAGCCATAGGAGATCTGATGTAGATGCAATTGATGCTTCCCATATTTTTTCCATTATTCCTATATACTTCTTTATCCTGATCATCCAGATAATGCTTTTCTCCTTGCAACATCTGCATCTTGTAAAGGGGATAGCATATTCACCTTTATTCTCATTCTGATCCTGATTGTCTTTTCTTTCCCATTCGTGTGGTATTCTTTATTCCTTGGAACTTCTCTTCTATCAAAGATCTTTCTCCCATTATTCTCACAGGATTGGATATGGCAGCTAATTTGTCTAACCTATACTTTTTGAAAGTAGATTCATGTCGAATCTTTTGGGTCTCCTCTTACCAAATCCAACACCTTTCTCTCTATCTAGCTGCTCACTTCCATCGTCTATTGGAGGCATGGACTACCCAACATACATTTGTTACACATTATCTTCATCAGTTGGCCATCTCTTCTTCACCAGAATATTGATTTCCTACCATCGTCATTCTACATATGCCTTACCAGCTTTGACTGAATAAGTCCTTTTTCTACTTCTCTTACCTTTACATGGGTCCTGTTCTACACCTCACGCTCCTCCTGAGTGGCATGCAGTACCAGTCAGAGTATACCTGTATTTAAATCTGATACAGCCATTAGGGTCTATAACACTCACTGATGAGATGGGGTGTTCCACAAGACCATTAGAGGTTCCCTCGTGGTATATTATTTGCTAAACAAGGCCCAATCCAGAGGGTATCTAGTCATGGACTATCATGAGTAAAGCAGTATCAAGATAGCTGTCCATCCCTCTAGTCTTAGTTGAATAAACTGGGACTGGCCTGCTTTTCAAAATAGAATTTCATGGTCACCCACTGCACTGTCTTAAAGTGTTGTATTCCTCCTCCAAGCTCCCCTGTGTGCTTCCCCCTGCCTCTTTTAGTAGAATATGGGAGTCCTTGCCAGCCACCATTTCCTAGCCACTGGGGTGGTGGACCATGGAGGCTTCCACTTGAGTGTGGCCAATTCCACTCAGTAGAGTGTAGGGCAGTGGTGTTACTTTGGGTAGTTGATGTGAACCCTCCTACTACCATGGAATGGACAAAGATTCACAAAGCTGGCTGGTTTTGGACAGGTGATGGCCTACCATGTACAGTTAACCCTTCTGGCTGGCTTTCCTCCATCCTACCAGTGCCTGGATGTCAGTTTCAAGGCAGTCTGATGTTTGATAGGCACAGGACCAGCCAACATAAGTCCTCTCTCAAGTGGTTGGTAGGGACCCTCCTCCTACTGCAGACCAGGCAGAAAATACTTGGCATCACCTGGTTTTGGACCCGAGTAGACAAACAATATAGGCTTTCCCCAATCCTACCATTGCACAAATGTTGGGTTCAGTGGCCTGGTGTTGGATGTATACCTGGACACTAGTTATGGCAGCAAAACAGAGGTTACTTTTCCTTTCTGCTTTCTGGTTTTTAGGTGAAGATGGCTGGGGCCCTCATCCTACCACAAACAAATACCCAATGCCACCTGATTTTAGACTCTAGTTGACCCACCATGTACAGACTAATGCTCTCTAGCCACACTAAACTATATGGAACAAATGTATTCCATACTCAGATTCTGGACTGTACTCATCTTCTGCCCAACTTGGGGACACATAT
>NW_013666222.1:222769-233358 GCF_000517525.1 Limulus polyphemus
TTCAAGGCACTGGCATTTGATTTTCTTAAGTGTTAGAAAATAGGTACATTGTTAAATATTCTTTTACCAACGAATAGTGTGATTGACCGTCACTTATTATGCCCCCATGGCTGAAAGGGTGAGCATGTTTGGTGGGATGGGGATTCAAACCTGTGACCCTCAGATTGTGAGTTGAGCGCCCTAACCACCTGGCCATGCTGAGCCGCTAGCAGTGAATGAAAAACTGTGTATGTAGAAGGCAGCACACAAATTTGTGAAAAGCTAATATGAGAGGTAAGTATCTATTGGAAATACATTTTGTTGGAAAATATTAACATTAACAAAAAACTCTATAAGGAGATAAAAGATTTAACTACTAATAAGGTTATAATTATGGGAGATTTTAATTTTAGGCATAAAGATTGGGAAATGTTAAAGTAAAATAATGAGGGAGCAAAGTTTTACAAATTGTTCAGGATGGTTTTCTCAAACAATTGGTTAGAAAACCTACTAGGAACATTATAAATTTAGATTTATTATTAACTTCTAATAAAGAAATGGTTGATAGGGTAGAGATTGGGAGTATATGAATGCAAACGATCATTGCTCAATTAGACTTGATGTTTTGTTGCATATGGAAATATGGAATAATGAGATTTTGCTTCCAGATTTCAAAAAATGCCAAAAAAAGAGATGAGACAAAAACGTATCTGCTATAAAATGAGCCAACTGAATTAGTTGGATATAAATGTTTATGATAGGCACGTTCCTTATAGACAAAAAAGGGTACCTGCAAGTAAAAAACAAGGTTGGTTCACAAAAGATATAAAGAATAATATTAAAGCATTATACGATGTTTAAACTGACTGTAGAGATAGATTTGGAGGGTTATAAAACATCAAGAGAGTTGGTCATAATAGTAAAGTAAGAAATCAAAAAGAGTATATAAAAAGTTTGGCTAAAAATGTAAAAATTAATCATAAGGATTTATTTAAGTACATTAAGGGTAAGCAAAATGTTAGGATGGGAATAGGGCCCTTGAGGGATGATACAGGAAGGATGATTATGAGATGGCTATGCCATTAAATTCAACTTTTTCTTCAGTTCTTACAAATGAAGATTTCAGCAATATTCCTCATTCTAGATGCTAGATGGAAATGAGATTGAACATGATGGTTACATTAATCCTGAGTTTGATAAGAACAAATTTAAAAGTTTAAAGAATGACAAAACTCTGGAGCCTGATAATATTTACACAAGAGTTTTGAAAAAAGTTGATGACAGGATACACGAGTTCACTTGCTTCTATTTTTTCTACATCCTTGAATAGTGCCAAAAGATTGGAAATTGAATAATGTTACTCCTCTTTTCAAAGGAGGTGATAAAACTGTTCCAGTAATTATAGGCCTATTAGTTTAACATCAGTGATGGGAAACATTCTAGAAAGTCTGATAAAAGATGCTTTGCAAAGTCATTTAACAAAATTTAAATTTTTGTGGGATAGTCAGAGGAATTTCACTAGTGGAAAATTGTGCCTCACTAATCTTTTGACATTCTTTGCATATGGGATATCACAATTTGAATTATGATTATAATTTTGATAGGAATAACCTTAACAGTGTTCTAGAAGAAAAAGATCTTGGTGTTTTGGTTCATCAGTTTCTTAAGCCACCCAAGCAATGTGGTGTTGCTAGAAGAACTTAGGTTGTATTTACAGAAATATTGAATACAAGTCTAAAGAGGTTATAATGTCATTGTATAGGTCACTTCCAAGGCCACATTTGGAGTATTATGTTCAGCCATGGACTTCTCACATTAGAAAGGGCATTGAATTGTTGGAAAAGGTTGAGAGAAGGGCTACTAGAATGGTGCCTAAGATGGAGGGGTTGTCATATGAGAGGATGTTAAGATCTTTGACATTTTTTTTTCTTGAAAAAAATATTTAACGAGAATCTAATTGAGGTGTTTAAAATTTCTAAGCAAATTGATAGTGTCTGTGCATCATCTTTTTTCATATTTAATAGTAAAAATGGTATGACAAGGGGGGACAAAAGTATATATATGTTGACAAGGTAGGAGTCATCTTTAGTTAAGACAGTTTTATTTTTCTAACAGATGTGGTATATGCAGTTAATTTAAAGATGTTTAGGAGAAAGTCTGATAAATATTTGAATGACAAAGGCTGGCTTTGAGTTTTTAGCATTCAGTTTAATTTAGGGGATCATACAACCTAGAAGGACCAAAAGGTCCTTTGTTGTTCTTTAATGTTAACAATTAGTATGATATGAATACAAATATCACATCTGAAACCAATCTTTACCTTTTATACAAATACATGTCCCATAAATGTTTTAACTAAAATAATTCAGAAATTTTAATATAACACTGTTTTAAACACTTATTTGTGTCTGTAATAATACTCATCACTCTGAAACAACGACATCAAACCATATAAAAAATAAACTTCCAGGAATAATGATGATGTAAAATAGGAATCAATACAGTTCTTATAGTGCACAAATATTTATACATACACATTCAACTTCATGCAAGATTATCAAGAAATAAATAACTACTTAATTTCAATTACTACCTGCACAGAGTCTTCATCTTTCCCCAAATCTGGATTTGTGAGAAGAGGTTTCTTCTCCCTTATCCAGGCTTCTGCTTCACTAGCTTCAGTGTAAAACTGAAGGACAAGAAATAGAAAAGGTGAAATAGATAATGTTTTACAGAAACTATAAATCCAAGACAATGGCAAGTTCAAACTTATAAAATAATGTAGATGGACTAGAAAAACATGACCAACAAATAGAACCATAAAAAGTTATAAGAATTAAAATATGGCCTCTGTTGGCCAAAAACACATCAATCAAATTAAGCTTAATTAATAGTTTAACTTCACACCAAATCATTTTCTAAATTTTTATTTCCATCACCATACTTCCTTTCATAAAACTAAAACATAATTTAAAATGTGTTTCTAATTCTACAGTATTTCAGTAATTATGCAATTTATTAACCAACTTCAAAGCATCATTTAAAGCAGTGATTCGCAATTTTTTTGATACCAGAAACTTGCTTGCTGCCTTCCTAAGCTGTCGCAGACTACCAAAACACAAGGAAAACAAAAGCATTATGATTTACATATGAATATTCTGACTATTTTCGTTTGTTTTTGTGAAATACCAAAGGCAAGGTGGCTGGGACAGACTGGTGGTTGAGAAACACTGATTTAAAGAACTCATTCACTTACTACACAATGGATATTGGTTTAAAAATCTTCAAGTTTAAAAATAAGCTTTAAATTCTTTGAATTATTTTATTTGGATAAAATAACTACAGAAAATTTACTTAAGTGGCATAATGATAAGGTTTGAATGCCTGACTACTAGTGGTAGCAAGTATAATCTTTCACAACCAAGAGCTGAATTGCATTATTTATCAGAATCTCTTCTTTATAAGAATTACAAAATATTAAAATGGTTTGTCTGATGATATGCTCTTTATTTTGGTTTAAATTTACTTATAACTCTGTTGGCTAGTTATATAAGATGCAAAGAACTACATTTAAATAAAGAGTGAGCTGGGTGATTTAACTGCTTGTTATATTGGATAGAGGAGTGAATTCAAATCTTCAATTACCTTCAGTCACTAAGTTCATTCTTACGTTTCAGTGGAATATTTTATTTTAGCTTAGACTTAATACTGTGTACTCCTAAGTACTTGACTTAAAATCTATATTTTATATAGTTAGTCTGTGCTTAGAAATGTTAGAGTTTGATATACTTCTGCTATTCATTTCATCTTCAATTTTAGATTTTTAGTTTTTAAAAATAAATCTTCTTTTTCTGCTTCCTAAACTGTATAGAAATAAACTTAAATTGTATAGAAACAATTGATATATATACATATATACCATTTGGGATTCCACAGCATCTTGAAGGCGCAGTCTACGAATACTAGCCAAGTCTTTCAGATGATGAAGTTGTGACTGTAAATCTTGCAGTTTAGCCTCAATATCTTTTGCAGCAAAATGGCTGCTGCGAATCATGTGACGGCCTTTACTGGTTACAGCAGAAACTAGTGGTTCGTGAGCATGGATTTCTGCCTCCAATGCCTAAGAAATTCAAGAATTGTTACAATTAAAATATCTGCTATGAACATAAACCTTAAAGTAACAAGATATGTTAATTATAACTAACATTAATTGCTTTCTTGTTTTTTGTTAATTATGACTTTCATCATTAATCACAAAATATAAAGCAGACTTTTAATTCGTGTGTCTTAGAAACAGGGCAAGCTATAATATATAAAACATAACATATTCATGATGTTAGGAAACATGTAGGCTCAAAAAATCAATTTAACACAAAACCTTATAACCTAAGTGCTTTCGAAAAGTGAACCTTTCTTCATCAGGGGCAGAATGAGAATGTATAATTTGTAGAAATGTTTAAAAAATAATTCTACTTTGAAATTGATGCAACAGAGATTATTCAACACTATATATAAGATGTGGGCCTCTATATAAAAAGTATTTAATTTATCATCGACATTTAAGCTTTCTTGACTTTCTAAGGGTAGGATTAATCTTATTAGAGCCTGATGTAATAAAAATACTTGAAGGAAGTTCACAAAGAAAGTTCACATATATGACACAGGTAAAAGTGTAGTGTAAGAAAATTTCTTTCATGAATATGATTTACTAAGAGAACCACTATCATTAAGTTTTGAAACAAAATGTACCAATGCAAATTGAAAATAAACTAAACTACAGATAGAAAGCCAGACATAAAGACCAGAGATTATTAAATGAAAAAATCTGAATTTTTAAAGAATTTCTGTCTGGTATTTTTTTTTATTATACATGCAGATGTAAATATAAATACTGATTACAATATTATTTTAACTTAGCTTGCTTTTGTATATCAAAATTAAACAACAGTAACATAATAGTAATGTTTTGTAAATGCTCAGCACTGTGATGGTCATATTTCAAAGGGAAACACCTTCATTATAGAATAGATGTGTAATTTTCAAGTATACTGAGGTTGAGTATGCTATATTCAAACGATTTATTTTGGAGTTTTACGATGCCATTACTTGCCATGTAGCCATCCATATCTGGTCATGTTCTATCTGCCAACTGCTCTCTTGTAACACTGTCATGTCCACAGCACACACCTCTTTACTGAATTTTACAATTCATAAAAATATAATAGTTGTGACTATATGTAATGACATTGTTTTTTAAATTTCATATTCTTAATTTAATAGGTACTTAAATTACAGCATTTGAACATGGTTAAGAAATACAGTAACAAGCACAAGTTCTGCAATTGAATCTGTTATTGTTTTCACAGCTCTTGGCACTAAGAAACTACTAAAACATACTGGAAGACTACTAAAGCTACTTTCTTAGTATTCAGTCTATTAGTCATACCAGATGTCTCAAGCTAACTTTCCAAACTCAACTGTGTTTTAATGCTAATTCTTTGAAATAAATATAACAGTTAAATTGTTTTAATTTAATGTGTAGCTTAATACTTTGATCATCTTATGTGTGTGTGACAATATATGTATATATATATTTATGTAGCTTCTTGAAGCTGACATCAATAATCACATAGAAAACATTGAACAAGTAAAGGATCAAGCAGCCAACTTTGGTAACAACAATCACTTTATGAAAGATGAGATTAATGATCGATCAACGGCAATTATTAATCGGTAAGTTAAGATTTCTTGTCTCAGAATCAAAACTTTGTTTCTTGTATACAGGCAGGATTTAAACTTTTGAGTAAGTGATTTTGTGGATATGCTTAATTTAGTTTTATTACATGTCATTTTTTATTTGTGTGTATTGCATCTAGTAAGGATTTATGTACACACAAATAAAAAATAACACGAATTACTGACACAGATTAGTTTGAAATCATAATATAGTCATTATATGAAATTATGAAAGGAGTTGTGTTCACTTTATTTCTTTAATTCAATAAAAAGTGTATAGAATGGCTCCAGGTGATCTTTGTAGCTTTGACATTTTAAGATACTAGTAAAAAACAATAATCACTTAGTAGAATATATTGCTGTTTTGAAGTAACTCTAAGAAACAAAAGCCATATTTGTTACCCACATTATATCTGTGAACAGCTATGAGTGTATTCCCCCCCCTCCCATACACACAGAAGAAATTTCAAGTTATTCCTCAAATAAACATAAGTTTGTGTCACAGAAGATATTGTACCTTTGTGCATGCTTTTCTAATTTTGATATTATTCCAACAGCTATGAATCTTTACATGAGCCAACCCAGATTCGACGAGAAAATCTTGAAGATGCCTTGATGCTACAACAATTTCTTAGAGATGTTGAAGATGAACTGTCCTGGATAAGTGAAAAAGAACCTTTAGCTTCATCTACAGAATTGGGTACCAGTCTTTCTTTGGTACAAAACCTTCAAAAGAAACATCAGGTATGTTGACTCTGTACTAGAACTTTTTAAAACTACCTTTGGCTTACATCATGTTTTAAAAATTGCCTGCTTATATAGAATATGACAATCTTTAACTCATTGCTTATCTGTTTCTTTTCTTTAACACTTTTAATGACAAGATATGTATTTCCTTTTATCCCGATCAATATTCTATCTATTAAATGTTATATTATACAGTTGAAAACCAAAAAATCAGAATGGCTCAAGTTTATGGTTTCTCACAGAGGTAGAGGTGGCATTGTGGAACACACAAAACCAGAGGTCACACAACTAAAGCGAATGCTGTATTTTCATCCAAGACACAGAGTTATAAATATTTACAAACAGCTTTTAATATAAAATTTACAAGTAGTGTAAACAATTTTGATGGTTAACAGCAAAATATCTTTTGTTTCATAGTGGTCTGAACATATTGCATTTTGTATGTTTTGCAACATTAGTGAACATTTTGTGCATGGACACACACACACACACACACACAGATACATATATATATCTCAAATTTTATCAGCTACAGAAGGAAAAAAATGTAATCCAAAGAATGACTGATGTAAGTGTAGTTTATGAAGTGATTGACTATTTGTTTCAGAGTGACTTCCAACACAATTCAAATATAAGAAATGTACAGTATAGATCAAAAAGTAATGGGAGGTAAAAAAGGATTAGGATCTTGCCATTCTTTGTCCATGTAATATGGTCCATTAAGTTTTCACTGTTACAATATTTTCTTTATACATAGTTTATTTTTTGGTTTGTAGTTTGAAATTGTAAGAAAAATTTGTCAACACTACAGTTTTTCTTCTATCAGTCATGGCAAAATTAAGAATTTTTCATAGGCAGATAAATTGTATACATCTCAAACTTTTGTTAGGTGCAAGTTTAACATTTTTGTAATTTTACCAGGCACTCCAGTTTAACAGGATGTTAGATGACTTGGATGCTTGGATGGATGACTGTGAGAATCAGTTACAGTCAGAAGACCATGGGAAAGACTTGACTTCCGTTCAGAACCTTCTGAAGAAGCATCAGGTATAATCATGCTTATTGATAAGTTACGTAACATACAGTTAGCAAGTACTATCTGTAGATTTCCAGTGGTTTTTAAGTTGACCAGTTCCTACATATTGTAATGGTCTTGAGTTTGAGGATGAGTAAGAAAAACCTAAAGTATAATATATTTGTAAAGCTTGAACAAAGATGACACTGTATTGTACAGAACAGTTATTCTGTGTATTGGTGAAGTAGGCTAATCACTAAAATAACTGTTGCAAATATATTGCCTCTGATTTAAATTATTTCTATAAGTAGCAGGAAGCTATTTTTTAGCTAGTAATTCTAGTGGTCAGAGATGTTAATCAGTACAAGTTGGGCATATTGATTGCAATATTCATGCTAAAATATGATGGTACAATGTATATACAAAAAAATACCATTATATTAAATAAGAGGTTATTCATTTTCCCTGCATATTTTGTATTTAAATGACTTAGGATGTTTTTACCTGCACTTTGGAAACAAATTGAATTTTTTTGCGATCTGTTTTTATATATATTATATGAATAAAACATATTTTAAGATAATACTTTGTTAAAAATAATTTTCAAACAGCTAGTATTTCTTGTAACATAGCCAACTATTTCTGGCACAGTCACTGTTTAAAAGTTTGCCAAGCTGACCTGATTATAGTTAAGATTTTTTTTTGCACAAATTCGTAATAATGGTGGTCAGTGATTTAGATACACCTCCAACTCCAAAAAAAGAAACCCAATAATTACCTAAACATGACTGTCTTGTGTAGAGAATCATTTTGATGTAAGTTTATTCACAAAGCAAACTGCTATCATTTTCAATATTTTCAATTATAAGTGTAGCATAAGCCCAACTGCAAGTAACTACAAATACCTTTGAACATAATCAACTAAATATTGTAAAAAAAGGATGTAATAATTAACAGCAAAATATCTTTTGTTTCATAATAGCCAGAGCATGTCACATTGTTGAATATTTAGGAACATTCATGAAAATTTCTTGTGTTTGTAGTACAATAAATCTTTTAGTGTGAAAACATTAGACTTTTCATTTTTATCTGATTCTCCAGGATTCCATGTGTAGTGTTGAAGTTTTGATCAGAAAACATGATAATTTTGAGAAGACAATGATTGCTCAAAGCAATAAAGTTGATCATTTAGAGAAGTATGCTACTGAACTAATTGCTAACAAGCACTACAGCTCGGTTACTATCCAGGCCAGAAGTCAAGCCATCTGTCAACGGCGAGATCGACTCAAAGAAAATGCAATGGTTAGACGCAAAAAGCTTGAAGAGTCAAAAAACCTACAGCAATTTTTACAAAATATCTATGAGGTAATATCAGTCTTTTGTGTTTTTATTATAACTTTCAAGTTATTCAGAAATACACTAAACAATGCACCCTAGATAAAGAATTTTTAAATAAATGCGTTTTTATTAGTTGTTTACAGAATTGAATACATTCAAGATGTAGTATTTGTAGTTAATATGTCTCTAAATTTAAGATGCAAAATTTTTGCACATGAAGAAACTTCATCTATCTGTAAAGTATGTTATTAAGATAATGTGGTTTATAATTTTTTGTCCTTTAGTCATTCTCTTGTATCAGATATTTATGTTAAAAAGTTATTAATTTCTTACTTTTATAATTTTGAACATCTGCATAGCACTTCATATTAAACAAACATATAAACAGTTCACAATAAAAAAGACATCCTGATGTTTTTACCTTTTTAATGAATTATTAGGTTGTGAAATGGATCAATGAAAAGATCCAGCTTGCTACAGACGAATCGTACCGTGATACCACAAACCTGCTTAGCAAGATACAGAAACATGCAGCATTTGAGGCAGAGCTAACAGCCAATAAAGGACGAGTAGATTCTGTCACCCAAGAAGGGGAACAGTTAATTGGTGAAGGACATTTTGCTTCCATGGAGATCCAGACACAATTAGCTGAGCTGGAGGCTCTCTGGCGACAGCTTCTTGATGACACGGCAATAAAAAAGGAACGACTTCAGGATGCATATTATGTAATAAATTAATTTTCTACTATAACTTTTACAAGATTAAACTAAGATGGTGTAACTTATACACATTATGAATCAAGACCAGTATTAATCTGTATATCTTGATATAACTTAAGATAATGTTGTTTTTCCCACCCAGAAAAAATAAATCAACTTATATCATATTGTTATCCCCCATCAGGTGACTTCTAACCATATAGAACTAAACATGACTGTCTTGTGTAGAGAATGTGACATTTAATCACACAGAGGTTTTTCAAGCTGTTACTATACTTACACTAGTGTATAGTTACGTCACTTTTTTCATGTTCCATTCAGCTAAAATCAGTGAACAGTATAAGTGAAGTGTCAACACACAATAAGAGTCTCAAAGCCAATTTTTGCTATTCTTTTTTTCTGGAAAATGTACAAAACCTTGCACATGCCATGAGAAATAACCAGATACACCTAGGCCAGGTTTAAAAATATTTTGTTTGCTGTAACCCTATATTAATATAAAATGTGGGAAAGAAGGTAGGTAAATTTTTTTTGTCAAATTGGTTGTCAAAAAATATTTTGGAAATACCACTAGTTCTGTTATTACCTAAAACATAACATGTTAAACCATGAATACAATTACTATCAACATTTATTCTATGAAGAGATTTATAGAAATTTCAAATTCTATTGCAACACACACTTGCTGGTCGATATTGACATGAATCGACGAAGTTGAATTGACTGTTGCCAACAATTTTACAGTTTGTTCTTCTATTTCATCTCATTTGCCAAGTAAATCTACAAGTACTTCTCTCCACATGGATAAGTTTCCAATTGGAATTAATTTGCTTTTGATCCTAATCCTCAGTCTGTGAAAACATTTTTGGGAGATGGATACACTGAACAGACTTGTGCTTGTCACGCTGTTGATGTATGCTTGACAAAAGTAAATTCTCCCCTGCTAAATCATGCCTTTATTATTTTAGCGTGAAGAGTCCAAGGGATGAAATAAGCCATGTTGTTAAACTTCAATGCATTGGCCAATCAGCACTGAGTTTTCAAGTGGTAATCAG
>NW_013666222.1:234269-234900 GCF_000517525.1 Limulus polyphemus
ATTTTTAAAGAATTTCTGTCTGATTATTAATTTTTCATTATCTTAAACATTACTAAGTCTTAGTAGGACTTAAAACATGTTTGTGCCATGTACATAACATTACAGGTTGTGATCTTCTCTTTGATACTGCATTAATATGTTATCAACTTGTAATATGACTACACCACAAGTTGCTTTTGTAGTTGAATCACTAGTTATTAAGTGGAGCTGTAATAAAATGTGGCTCTATCCTAAAAAATCCAAAATAACAATAATTATTTTAACTTTATTATCATTGAGAAAGCTATACTTTAGTGTACAATAATTCAGTTCAAATATTGTGAAGAGCATTTTTCATAGCAGATCAAAGTAATAATAAAAAGGCAGTGTTTTTAATGAGTCCATTCTTATTTAATATTTAGTTCAATGAAAATTTGAAATACACCAACAATTTGTTTTAATTCATATTCTTAAACTGAAACTCATCTTATTAAACTATTTGATGTTTCTCAAGCTATATGAAAATATTTTTCATGTGAATAAATGTTCACAGGAATTTCATTTGACAGTTAACAAAATCTTCTGTATTTTTCAAACTTTTTGACATCTGAAGTTTAAGCTTTTATGAAGTTGTTTTGCTTTTATCTTATAT
>NW_013666222.1:235889-239946 GCF_000517525.1 Limulus polyphemus
ATGCTTGACAAAAGTAAATTCTCCACTGCTAAATCATGCCTTTATTATTTTAGCGTGAAGAGTCCAAGGGATGAAATAAGCCATGTTGTTAAACTTCAATGCATTGGCCAATCAGCACTGAGTTTTCAAGTGGTAATCAGGTGCTACCCTCCTACACTGTCGCAGACTACATGAATTTCTGAGAAAAATATTCTAACCATAATATAGTGCTAAAAATTTTAATGTCGTCAAATTTTGCTAGATGGGTTGGAATATCAGCAGAAATTGGTAAAAATAAAAATTTCTCAGGTCATAACGTCAAAAAATCTCTCAGTCGGCCCCAATTTCAGATGGGTGGTTGGGTTACAGCAAATAAATATTTTTAAAATTAATATTGATAATTAGCAGTTTACTGAGCTTAAAAATGCACAATTTAAATGTACATTATAAATATCTTTACCCCAAGATCTTCATTGTTCAAGAATGCTTCTTTTGATGCTAACCATGTTTCTGCTTGTTTAGCATGTTCTTTGAACACCTGGAATGGAACAAAGAAAAATATCAATGAAGTCAAACAAAAAAATTTCAGTATTTTAGTAGAAAGTTCTTATTATAGGTAATTATAAGGTTACACTGACAAGTATAGTTCATTTTTAAGATAATTAACGACAAGACTTCACAAGTAGAGCACTTTCTTACAAAGTTAATTCAAGGTCATGTTCATTTTTAGAATGTGAATTTAAGTGAAAAGCAAGTTTATAGAATATCTATTTGAAAATTGTTCTTTTCTAAAAGTTACATAGATAACTTGATGAAAACTGTGTTATAGTGTCAGGATACTTTTGTTCAGCTATAATAACATAATGCCATGGTAGATTCTGTTTCTTGAAATAGAGCTCTGTGTTGTCCAACTTACCTGTAAATCATAGCACTGTGTCAACATTTGTCGTTGCTCTTCCCATGCTTGTGTCAAGGTACGTCGCAGTTCTTCCAAGTATTGCAGGCTCTCTTCAATGGTTTCCTTTGCTGGATGTTTCTGTTGTAGGAGTCGGTGGCCAAACTCCTTTAGAAACTGAAATGTCTCTTTTCTACCATCTATTTCAGCCTAGAAATTTAGAAGTGCACATAACTTTAGTATATTACTGATGCTAGGAATAAACAGAATATAATGTTACTATTACCTGAAAAAAATTTCAAATTCTCCACTTTTCTGACTTGAAACAATTTAAAGATGAATATAATATTAAATTGTTTTGAAGCTACTGCACTAAGTAGTAGATTCAGGTATTCTCCCTTGAAAAAAACAAAAAACCGTTATAACTGTCAAATTTATTCAACCCCAGTGAATCATTCATCTTTCCTTAATACCTCTTTAGACTCTCACAATATGACAACTGTACATAATACTAGATACAATGACTTATTTCAGAAAAATCAATTTTATACACAAATAAATCTGTGATATCATAAAATATTAGGAATGTCATTAGAAAAAAATCAACTGCACAAATGGCTTACCAGCTCTACTAAAACAATTATGGCAAAACATTTGCAAGACTACTATTTGCAAGAATAAAGTACCTTAATATACAGATTGCTTTAGTTACCAACTTTTAGAAAAAGGAATAAACAGTGACTTACTGCTGTTAGACTTTTTCTTATATATTAAAATTATATCTAAAAGTAGAAGCTAACATTCTTGTGGATAATAGGTTAATTTATAATATAGTTGAACATCAAGTTCTGTAAACTGAATTAATAGAAGATACTGTTTTTCTTTATCACATTATTTCAACATGCTTTTGTATCTTACAATAATAAAGGATTCAGTTTGAGTTAAACGGAAGCAATAAAGAGGGATCTATAAAGCTAAAGAAGAGAGAAAATTGTTTTTCATTTAAATTTTGAGAAATAAACTGAAAAAATTATCACCTTTTAAATGTAGTAATATATCCATCTAATTTTGTTTTAGAATTAAAGTCAAAACCAATTAAGTACCTATTTCCAAACAAATGGGTAACTAATTCATCATAAACTTTCCTACCACACCATAATATGATGTTACTCAAATTTTGTTTGTTTGTGTGTGTGTGTGTGTGTGTATGGTTCATGAGAGGCCCCTTCATCAATCAGCAATCTCCATAAGTATTTACATGCAGGGCTGGGTCTTTCTTGACACATCTTCTTTAGAAACATCCAGACAAGAGGTTGTAAGGATGTATGTAAACCCGATTTTAATTTTACAATTCACTACTGTACCTTGAGATGGACATATTGCTAGAATCTTCACCTCAAATTGAGAAGGATGGGCTACCTGGAAGAAAGACAGAGACAGCATCCACCTTGAGTGAAATAGTAACCTAACCTGCCATCTTATGATTAAGAAAACTCTCCAGAGGATGCAAAACAAGACCTGAAGGATTTTCAGGGAACACAGGTAAAATCTCAGATGTAATCCTATCCACATTAACAGCATAAAGTAGATCTTCACAAGGGAACAACTTCTTATATGTTAATGTTGAAGCTTCTCCAGGCCAAAGGCAACATGTACTCACAAAGATAGTCATATGAATGAACAAATGGCATTCAAATAATTGCAGTTGAGGCACTAACAAGCAAGAATGATGAAAAAACAAGTCATCAATACCAATATCTAGGTGGTATCTCAGAAAGCTACTAAACAAATGAAAGCTACTTTTACAACTGAGCACATGATTCAGGTACAGAAAAGGAATCAAACCACTTAGATTCTCAGAGTCCTCACAAAGTAAATTTGTGGAAAAGATGTAAAGAAACAAGCTTCAGAGTTATTTCAGTTAGGTCCACTAGATAACAAAAGATTCTGCTTAAGATATTGGTTACAGAGTGATATTAATTTTTTTGCTAATTGAAACAATTAAAATGACTAACAAGACTGGTCAAAAGTGTAAAACAAAATGCAAAATCTTTATTAGAGCACTAAACACCAAGACAATGTATGTACTCATTGTTACTAACACAGGATAATCACATTGACTGGATATTCCAGACTAGACTGATCAAAATGTAATGTTTCTTAGCATACAAGAAACCTCACATTTAGCCAGGGTGAGTAATGCTACTCATGTGATGGGTGATTCTCATTACAACATAGGTGAGCTCATACCATATAGATATCACCTGAACAGCTGTTGAAAGACACTAATTTTGATATCTTCACACAACATGAAGTCTTGATCAACATCATTCTCAGGCAATAGCAGATATCATGTACTATTGAGAATAACAAAGTTAGTTTAGAACAAAATCCACTTAACACCTTCCATGTGAAACCAGAACATATACTGAACAAAGAATAAATCCAGAATGATATAATATTACAAGAAGATGGATAAACATGGCATATTCAAATATCACAGTCTCAAAGCAGAAAACTAACATTATTATTCTCCATATCTTGCTCGATGTACAATTTTCCAAGGAACAACTTACATCAAAGTCATAATTCAAGGCATCTCAAAGCTTTCCCTGTAGGTTCAGAACAACTTCTTTCCCATCTCTGTGGCAAATTAGCTAAATGTAAATGGGGATCAGAGCCCAGTTCTGGTGGTTTAAGTGCTGCACTCTTGGGAATCAAAGTACAGTTCCAGTGTTTTTAGTGCTATACTACTGGGACATTTTAACTTTGATACTTCATTAAGGAGACTATATTATAGCACTATTTTTAACACAAATTTATATTATTTGCAATAATATGACATATATTCTCTACATTGTTTGGGGAGATTACAAAGGGGTTGTAGTATTTAAAAAGTTTTATAGATAGCATACATATACCTGACTTTATAAAACATTGAGAAACAAACATAACCCCACCTGAACATATACTATATATATCAACCAAGAAAAACCCTATAACTACATCAATGCTATGCAATAACTTTCTATGTAGAAAAAGCAATGAAAGTGGAAGTACCCTATATGTTACTTGTCAATACAATCAAACCAAGTATGTATATATACACAGCGTGGTCACAAGTAACTAGACACCTAATTTTTTGTCATTTAACTGATTTATGCTAACTAATTTGTCTTCACA
>NW_013666222.1:240794-242932 GCF_000517525.1 Limulus polyphemus
TGTGAAGACAAATTAGTTAGCATAAATCAGTTAAATGGCAAAAAATTAGGTGTCTATTTATGTGTGACCACTCAGTGTATATATATATATATATATAAATGAACAAAACAAACACAAACAAAAAACTAAATTAAATTAAAGACACTGCATAAATTAAAAGGATTTCCAGGGCACAGGCTATGATGTGGTATATAAAATGTGCCTTGGGTTTTGGAGGTGACAGAAGAAGTAGGACCCACATTGCAGTGGGATTACACTGTCTATCAGTCTTAACCTCCATTCGCCAGTCTCACATGAAGAAATTCATGAAAAATCAAATAAAATCATAAAAAATATATAAGACAGGAGAGTGAGATGTGGGTGTTCAAGCCCACAACGTCCTACATCTATATCACCCTTCACTGCCTGCAGACAGTTGTGGGAAGTTGCCTGCTCTCCAAAGTAAAAGAAAATAAAAGAAAACGAATGGGTTCCACAAAGATGGCTATAACCATTCAGTTCAGAGTAAAGCAGTAGTGTTCTGCCAGTGTAGAGGGAGTTACAAAATCCTTCAGATGAATGACTATTTCCTGGAGTTGAGATGCCCAAGTGCAGTTCACCACTCCGATTGGGTGCCGTCCCCCTACCCTCACGTGCATGTCAATACCCAGCCAGTGAGGTTCTAGAAGTCGAGTGAACCAATCACACAAGTCCTCACACAGGTTTCAGTTTGTCCATCTTTCTCTCTCAACTTGTTTCTGTGTTGTGGGTCGCAAAATATCAGCATGGCATGTTCCGCTTCTGTTCTGGGTCTTTCCATGTTGGGTGACGAGGTTGTTACCAACCTGGGGTTGTTTCAGGCTAGTTTCATGGTCATGAGGGTTGAGTGCATGCAATGACTTCCCTCGGATTGCAGATTAGGAATTAGACTACCCTGTGAGTTCCTGGAGTCGAATGTTAGGTTCACTCTTGACTCCAGGACTTGAGGTGAAGATGGTATGATCCCCATCCTACCCTCACAAGGATGTCAGTACCCTGCGAGTGAGGTTTTGGATGTAGTTGACTTACCGAGTATGGTCTGTCGCACCCTAGCCACTCTATACCATGGGAAACATTCTCACTTGCCCACTTCCATCGTGGAATTTAGTGATTCTGATTTCTGTTTAAGATCACATTGTTAAACTATCCTCTCCCATGTGGATGTGCTCCCTTTAAGGTTCCACCATGTATGGTCCTTCTGATCATGTCGATGTTCATGGAGAAGAGATACCTGGCTCAGATGTGGTGTGGTAACCCTCCTCAGATCATCTGATCTGTTCCTCTCATTTCGGGTGGCATGCATTTCTGAAACAGTTCACATATAGAGGGCAGCACAAAACAAGAAAAGCTAATCTTGTGAGTGGAGGGAAGTACCAAACAGAAATACATTTTCATTTAGGAAAATTATAACATTGAGGATAATAAGAGTTTTTACTTATTTTAATAATATAATTATCAATATTTTTCTCCAAATCTTTAAGAGTTAACTTTTTCGTCCTTTTTTTTAAGTTCTAAATATAGTACCTTTCTCTAATATTGATCTTTATTATTTATCCTTGATAACCTCTAAATTACCTGTAACTATATGGTTATGAAAAATAGTCCTTAAAATCACTATTACTTCAGTTACAAGGTAATTTGTCAACTTTTGTTTGATTAAATTCTTTAATGAATTTTTTAAAGTTAAAAAGAAGAGGTCCTGTAGGTTTATTATATTTAAAACTAACTATGAGTTGTAATGATTTGATGGGGAAAATGTTATCTTGAACACTTTTATGGATTAGGTAAGGTAGAGATAAATCATCATAAATTTTATGTTTAAAATATATTACTAAATAAGATTTTTCCTTTTTCTTTACTGAAAAATTTGTTGGTATTTGATTCCATTTTGATCTAAATTTAATCAATTTACAATTAAATCTTTAATATGGATATGTTTAAATTAAAAATTCAACATACAATTTGACAAATATCTAAGTTTTGAATTGTTTAATGCAAATAATTGTTTTATTATAAATTTTAACAAATTAACAGAAACTTTCAAAATTAATCCTTTTTTCTTTCTATTTTTTACCTTTACCTCTAAAATGATTTTGTTTATTGTTACAAATTATTTACCT
>NW_013666222.1:243562-244571 GCF_000517525.1 Limulus polyphemus
TTTCTCCTTTTTCTTTACTGAAAAATTTGTTGGTATTTGATCCCATTTTGGTCTAAATTAAATCAATTTACAATTAAGCCTTTAATATGGATATGTTTACAATTTGACAAATATCTAAGTTTTGAATTGTTTAATGCAAATAATTGTTTTATTATAAATTTTAACAAATTAACAGAACTGTCAGGAACAGAATTTATATTTTTACAGAAACCTTCAAAATTAATCCTTTTTTCTTTCTATTTTTTACCTTTACCTTCGAAAATGATTTTGTTTATTGTTACAAATTATTTACCTAAAATAAGTTGCTAATACATATATATTTACTTATAGATTCAGCATTTTTGTCTTGAAAATCCTGATTTAATCTATTTGAATTGTCATGATATAAAAGATTGTTTGGTTTAAATACTAGTAATTAATTTATTTTAGTGAGTGAATATTTTATTATTGTTTAGTTTTGTTATAAGGAGATGATTGTAGGAAGTTTTGTAAATATTTCATTGATGTTGAGAATATCAATCATCACGTGCACTCAGCCTGAGTGCACTTTGACAAAAGGAACAGAGGATCTTCAGAAGAAAGAAGACCAAATGATTACGGTAACTTGCGCTACAATTGTAAGTGTATCACAGAGAATAATAGTGAGATAGAAATAGAGAAGATATTTCAGCTTGTCAACTGAAATTCTTAAGTAATTGAATAGTATTTTTGATATGCCCATAACATCTATAGCATTGAATAATTTATTGTACATACATTAACTTGTTCTGAATATATATGCATGCTGTTTATTCATGATTGAATTTATCGCTAACAAATCACAGACACCTACTGTAGAAGAATCCTAAGCCCAACCACAACATAGTATATATTTATACTCTTAAAAAATATAACTAAAAGCCTTTCTATTTGAGAATTGGAAAAAAGGAAAGTTATATATATATATATTTTGTTTTAAATTCTGACAAGGATAAACTTAATTGTTATAGATTTTCAGTAAAACGATTTT
>NW_013666222.1:245177-248871 GCF_000517525.1 Limulus polyphemus
TATATATATATATATTTTGTTTTAAATTCTGACAAGGATAAACTTAATTGTTATAGATTTTCAGTAAAACGATTTTCTGAAGAGTGACCTTTGAAGTCATGAAACCAGTAGAAGAAATTAATAAAAGAAAGTCTGATATTCCAGCGTTTTCTTATATATTATACATATATATATAATAATTCTAAAAATCCATGAGTGAAAGCACATCTGTCACACCAAATGCCAATGAAGCCCTTCATCATATACCAGGGCTCATCAGGCCAGCTGGGATATAACAGACATGGCAGTGGTATAGGTGTTATATATCATATAGACAAAAACCTTGACTATCCCTGAGTAAAAAATAATCACAATTAGATTAAAATGTTTTTTTATTAAAATGATTATTTTGCATTGTTAATTTAAGATGTGTGGAGTTAGGATTAACTTAAATCTCCTGAGAAGGTTGAGCCTCTTGAAATATTATAGCATTACGGCCAAAAATAATGCTAAATTCCTTGTAATAAACACCAAATTAATTTTTAGTTTTGATCTACTAAAATAGCTTGCTTTGAGTACAGTTAAGAATTTCAGGGTACATAAAACTCAAGGCTGTGTAAATTAATGAAGTCAAATTATAGAAAAGACATGAACACATATTTGACATTACCTTTCTTTCCTGATGAAGTTGTAACATACTTTGGGCCTCTACGTTAGAAGTTGCCAGTTCACCTGACGTCATACGGTCAGTCATGTCATTTACCCATGATTCCTGAAATTAATAATAATATATTTATTTTCTGAAAACTGCAAAGCATGAATTAGAACAAAAATGGAAAACGAAATGTCAACTCTACTGAATATTAAACTATATACATCTATTATACTGTTTTGATTTCTCTAAAAATATTCCTGCTCTGTCTACTGTAGTTTTTTTGACAAATGCTGCATTTTTTACTTCAATTTTTAAATATTTCTGTGACTATTTTTTAAATTAGTTTAAACCATGATTTGAATATAAATGTTAACTGTTAATACAACCAAATCTAAGTGTGCATGCAAAATTTATAGTTATGCAAACATAAAAAGATGTAGCAAATTCCCAGTATATTTATAGATCCTGTGCAATACAGCCGAGATTGAAACAAAACCCATGAGATGTGGCCCTTATACAAGCAATGCATTTGATTATGAAACATTATCAGAGATTTCAGGTAATTTTTACATAAAACTGAAGACTCCTATTCAGGTAGCACATGCAATATTACATAATGTTGAATCACAAAATAAACTTACCAGTTTCTTCAAATCAAACAAAAACTTGCACAAAGTATAAGCACTGGCCAAACGCTGTTTCCTAAATAACATAAAATAAATTAAGTTATTCCACAAAATATACCCATATTATTTTACAATTTAAACTATAAAATACATTAAAATTTTCTAAAAATTTCAATCTTAAACTTTTATAATGAACACTTGGTAGTTGTTATTTTTTTTTTACCTGCCATGACATAGATTTGTCAATTTTCTCCAATTTTCTTGAATTTCAGTAACTTTAGTTCGAATAGGAGTAGCCATATCTGGGTATTTTTGTATCAACCGTCGAGCTTCAGAATCATGCTCCTGTTACAAATGAAAGTTGTTCACATTGTTAATTGAATAAATTACAAACTGATCAAAAAACATAAATGAATACGTAATAAGGCATAAAAGATTTAATTTTTTCGTTTATTTCAATACCAAACTTTTAAAAAGTATATTTGATCCCATAAATATCAAAGATATTTTGAGAAAACTATGTTATCTTCAAAAAGAGAAAGGAAGAACAAAAAGACATTGGTACTTTTATTATAGAAACTATGAAAACACATTTGTATAATTATAAGAAATGACAGGTTTCTGTAATACTACAAATAAAAATGGTTTTTACCAGAGACCAATATACAAAAACTGTGTGGATCAGAGTATTATATTTTCCAAATAAAAAGTACAGTACTGTATTTTATGAAAAAGATATAAGAAATTAAAACAAGAAACAAATATTTCTTGAACAGGTTTCATTTGAATTTTTTGTTTAGGAATTTACCTGTTCTTGGTATTATAGTTCACATTTATATACTAAATAGCATTAGTGGATAAAAGTTTCATAAAATATTTGTTTTTCTACAATGTAATTATATTCAACATTAGTTTAAGACATTTAATACAAAAAAAAAGAATTTATTGAAAAATAATTTAATTAATTTGTGCCCATTATGTGATACTACGTTTCATATTGAACCAAAACTGCATTTACCACTAACCCTACAGTAGTATGATACACAATTAAATGTCCCATACAGAAATAAAGTAGGAAAAACGAAAATCCTTTTTCTAGCTACTTTTCAGTAATTGCAAATTCAAGTCTAACTTGCTTGGACTAAAATTTCCTACCAAGTTAGAAAACATGCCTCACTTGCAGGACTTATTTTAGAAATTTAGAACAATCCTTAATACCTTCAGTACTTAATTTTTCCTATCATTCAATTGTTATGCTTACAAGTAATTTGATAACTTTATACTTTTTGTTTCAAAGACTTAATATGAAAAATGTTATAAAAATGATATGCACAGTAACAAAGTTTTGATTTTTCGCTATTTTATAATGTAATAATGATAATACAGCACTGAAAATAGACTAAAACATTATCATTTTTTCCATTTAGTCAGTCCTTGCTTGACATCTTACTAAACTTCATAAAGTTACTTGTTCTTATTGGATGCTTAATATTTCGAATGTTCTTCTAAAAATCTCCCAGCAATTGAGTTATTGATCTCTTCTGGAAACTTATAAAGCTGTCTTTTCATTAAAAGAAAAAAAGGTGAATTAATAGTTCTGGATGAAATTTATTAATCTATCATTGTCTTTGCATCACTGTTTTGATCTACCCTAGATTCAGTGAATAAATAAGATAAAACTCTTACTCGCAACTTTGACTCAATAGCAGTCATTTCCCTTTCTACAGCTTCCTGTTTCCGTTGTAATGCCTCTACCACATGAAGATCTTTTCCATCATCATCTACTGACAAAGTCACTGCCTAAAATATAAAACAAACCAATTCTACAAAGTACCAATGGTTTAGTCCATGATAATAAATATGAGGTTACAAACTATTTAATAGGGATAGAGTATTAAAGAGGGGAGAAGGAGTGGCTTTATATGTAAAATGTGAGTTACATCTTGTTGAAGTTGAGGATATCAAAGATCATAGCTAAGAGATTGAATATATATGGGTTTCTATTAGTGGATATAAAGGGAAAAGTCTTTTAGTAGGAATTTGTTACAGACCAACAAATGATACTGAATAAATTAGTGAGCAATTTACAATGATATTAAGATTTCAGCTGTTAATGAAGTCATAATTATGGGTGATTTTAATTTAAGGCATATATATTGGGAAATTCTAGAATCAAACCATGAGAGAGAAAGTTTTTTGGAAACTGTGTTCAGGATGGCTTTCTTTACCAGTTAGTCAACTAGAAACAATGCTATTTTAGACTTATTGTTAACTTCAAATACAGAAATGATTGAGAGGGTGGAAACTGGGGAACATCTGGGTGCAAGTGATCATTGCTCTATTAGGTTCAATGTTTTGCTGCATATGGAAATAAGGAATAATGATATTTTGGTTACAAATTTCAAAAAAGCAAATTCTGAAGGGAGGCGACAAG
>NW_013666222.1:249871-279848 GCF_000517525.1 Limulus polyphemus
AAAGGGAATTGATAGTGTAGATGTATCCTCTTTTTTTATAGTTAACAGTGAGAATAGTAGGACTAGGGAACACAAATATAAATTTTGGCAAGGTAGGGGTCATCTTCAGCTAAGACAGTTTTATTTTTCAAACAGGGTGGTTGGCCTTTGGAATGGGTTGCCTTCAGATGTTGTAGAGGCAGAAAATTTAAGTGAGTTTGAAAAAAACCTTGATGAGTATATGAATGAAGAGGGCTGGGTTAAATTTTTTTATTTAATCTTTTTTAATCATTTTAATTTAGTTTTGAAGATAGAACAGTCGAGATGGACCAATAGGTCCCATGTTGTCCCAAAATATTATGTTATGTTATAATAATAAAAGTACCTGAGATACAAGATTTTCAAAGCAGATATCTGACATATCAACAAGTAAGACTTTAATTAGAAAAGTTTTTAAGTGAAACACAAAGAAGGATCATTCTCTGTTCAATATTACCTCTATATTTCATTCATTTACATATAGAGCTAATTTTACCTAATTGCTAATGTATAATGTAAAATGGAAATAACACATAAAATAAAATGCCAGGGTTTGCTCTATTTGTTAAAGTAAGTGTCTTGGTGCATCCAGTTTCATCCTGGTGCAGCTACATTAATCCAAAGTACATCATTCACAGATTTTCCCTTTCATTTTTTTAATTTATAGAAATAATTGTCCTAATGTTATGACTGCTATTTTTCAGATTAATAAGGAACTTATTTACCACAAAAAATACTATAAGAAATCAAAATAAACACAATATATGTATTATTTTCTGTGTCCATAAATTTTTTCTACTCAGAAACAAACACTTTTTATTCTTGATATATACATTTAGCACAAAATTTGAGAAACTACATAAGCTAATGCTTACTTGATGATTTAGGTGTTCACTTTATAACTGATGATATCAAATTTACAATTGACATTAGTCCAATCACTAGTCTCATTAACACCTGATTTTGAATTAGGTTTTAATACCTTTTCATTGATTCGATCATTTGTATCATCTACATCTCTGTTAAATGCATGAACCTCCAGTGCTCCAGCCAGCTTTATCCTATAGTCAGCTATTGAGCCCTGTAAAGCTTTCCACCTGAGGAAAGAGACAGTTTTTCAATGAAAATAGATTTTTAGCTTTTTTTTCCAGAACCATGGAAATAAATAAATACAACAGATGACCCTTAACTGAATTTCTAAAACTGAAAACATTTTAAAACCGACAAAATACTGTAACATTGGAACAGGAACCACTTTTAAGCCTTATTTTTCCAAAAAGAGTAGCCAAGTGTCTAATTTAATTACTTTCAAATGATAAAAAAATAAAATAAAGTGTCATAAAATAATTTAGAAAAATGTTTTAACATTAATACATATCAGAAGAAAATTTTGCACATACTTATGGTTAAGTTCTTCTCGACGATGTTGCAATGCTTGAGTATCAGAACGTCCTTGTCGAATCAACTTGTCTGCTAAACTATTGATGGTTTTAATCCTGGAGTCATCTACCAGCATATCCTAAAACACATAAAAATTCCAAATAAAAAATACTCAAAACTAATCACAAAAATAATTTGAAATAGATAAAAATAACCCATTTAAAATACTTTAAAGATGGATAAATTTTATTATTCTCCACAATGTTGCAAGTGACATTTTTAATACTTTCTGCACTAGTTAAGTGTAAAAACTTAGAAGGATAATATTCTTTTACAATAATATATATATATATGTGTGTGTGTGTGTGTGTGTGTGTGTGTGTGTGTTTTTTTTCCATTTTGCAACCAGGAGCGATTTTCTATAGAGTCACAATTTACAATTCAAGAAAGATACAGGGCAAAACAAAATATCACAAAAAATATATAAAGATTAGCTAGTAAAACTCCATATATACTGTTGTATGGGCTCAATTAGATAATGGTTTAAAACAAATTTGAATAATGTTTGAAACATTAACTAATTCAATTGTTAATTATAAACATAAAATAAGACGTAGTTCTGAAATTAAAAATAAGATTCATAATTTGTTTTTGTTTGTTTTGAATTTCGTGCAAAGCTACATGAAAGCATCACTAATTTAGAAGTGTAAGACTAGAGGGAAGGCAGTTAGTTATCACCACCCACCACCAACTCTTGGGCTACTCTTTTACCAACAAATAGTGGGATTGACCATCACATTATAATGCCCAACAGCTGAAAGGGTGAGCTTGTTTGGTGAAAATCCATAATATAATCACATACACCTAAACTAGACATGAAGGATCATTTTATTTTTAACTCATTTTTTTTCAATTAGAATTTCTGTGAGCCAAGATTCTGGTTAATATTAGCAAAATATCTTAAGTGTCAGAAAATATGAGAAACTGTGATCAAGAAAACCTATGAGCAATACTAAATTTTACCGAATCTACATCATTTAACTTCCTCTGAAGAGCCAGACAATGTTCATAATCTCTGCCTGTATCTCCTGCTTGGACCATCATTTCCTGAAAAGGGTTAAATATAAAAAAGAAATCTAAGAGAGTAATTTTTATTTATTAGAATAAGTTTTTGATTTCTTTAAATAGAATTTTTACTTTAAAAAAGCACTTTAGAGCTATCAGAGTAAAACTGCTATGATGACAGTGGATAAGTACACTATACAATGCGTTACAAAAACTTTAAGAAGACTTACAGAAAAATGCTTATCTATCTAGCAATTATGTGTATTTTGAATTGACATTTTCAGATAACTAATGGTTATCTCAATGTATGTAATTTCAGTAAAGTAGATTAATCTGTTATTTTTTGTAATATCGTCATTGCCTTATATTTTTAATTTTTTTTCCTTTTCCTTCTATCTGTTTTTGGAACAAGTCTCTATGATAAGCACACACTGTTCAGTTTTTTAAAATTTTAAACTTCTTTAACATGCCAACAAGCAGCTTCTACTTATATCTAGTCAACATGCCAAATTGTTAACAGAATCCAAATTTCTAAGTCTGCATTAGTGAAGTACTTACTGATATTCAGTTCACAAATTATCCGCACTGAATTGTTATATGAATCCTTTTAATAACGACATCTGATTTTCTATAAACTATTTTCTCATCTCCTGAAAAAGAGTCAAAGCTAATGGAAAGTTAAATAATACTATATTAGGTGAAAACATGACACAAAAAGTACAATTCTTCAAGCCTTCAGCTCTTTTGAGTATATTTTTTTCATTTATTTTTTAATCAAAGCATTGTATACCTTATCCCTAATCCAAGCCTCAACCTTCTCCATCTGATTATTTAATTCAAATATATCTTGTGCCTCTTCTAGACCTCGCCCTCGATTAGCTGAAGCATTCAGAAGCTGGGACCATTTCATAAGAAGCTGCTCTAACTGAATCCTGATCTCAGGAGAAGATTCATGCTTCTTTGAAAGAAGAAGTTCACCTTTCTGAAACAAATTGCAAGTTTAGCATTACAAAATTTTCTTAATAATGTGGAAAACATAAAAGAAACAAATAAGTGTATAACACACAAAGGAGTAATTTTATCACAAATCAATTACCTGTTTGATGGCTTTGATGTTTTCATCATGAGCAGCAAGCTCTGCTCTAAAAGCCTGGTGTTTCTGTAGTTTCTTTATTTTGTCTTCTATGCTTGCTACATCTCCTTTACTGGCCTCTGCTTCTAAATTTTTCATTTTTTCCTCAATCCATGTCTCTGCCTGAAAACCAACAAAATTATATGTGAATAAACTTAAAAACTATGCAAGGTGTATAGCAAAATAAACACTGCTGTTTGATTAACAGTAATGTCTTGATAACTTATACATATTTCCATATTAAGGTTGGGTTATAGCAACTCTACTTCCTAGTATAAATACTAAGAAGAATACAGATTGTTTTGTATTTCAGACAATATTTTTTATAAGGGCTAACTTTTTTGTTACCCATACCTTTATAATGGTGGTAGACAATGAGCATTTGTAATTTTAGACTGATTCAGTAACTGTGCAAATACAGTTCAATCATGAAAAAATCATTTGTCATGTCACTTGTATATTTGTTTTCCTTAACTGTGTGGTTCATTATAGCCCACTCTATACTAACTTCCCCCCTCTTTACAACCTTAATCCCAACTAATTTGGGGTTGGTCAATGTTTTCTTCCCGCAACATTGGCTTACATCCACCCTTGAAAAAGATGTAAACTGAAACATCGGGTAGAATAAGAAAACATTTATATGAAGATGTTTGTCATCTTGATTACATATGGTTTCTATCCTTCAGTCAGCAATGAAAATTTTAAAGAATAATAAAAAGTTTTACACTCCGGTGACTGGCCAGTCAGCAACCATATAGGATGAGCATGTTTGGTGACGGGTACTCAACTTGTGACCCTCAGATTGTAAGTCAAGCACCCTAACTACCAGACCATTCCAGGTCAACTCTATACTGATGCTATCTAAAATTGAGGAGGAGTTAGATGTTGCCAATAGGATAAAATATTAAGTTAATAATCTGATAAACTTGAATACTTATTATAAATAATATGAGATTAAAGGAAATATTATACATTGCATTATAATATTGGAAAATACCAAAAATTGTCATGAATAAACCTAAATATTAATAACTGTAAAACAATTTCAAGTACTGTACCTCAGCAGAGTCTCTCTTAAATTTAGTATGCAGCAAAGCATCTGTTAACTTCTGTTTCCTTGTCACACTTAAGTTCTTTATTTTGTTTCTCCTATAAAAAAAAGTTCTTTAGCCATGTACAAATAATAATGAAACTTTTGTATTACTAGTCTTTCCTAATAGTAAAGTTAAAAAAAAAAGATTAAATGAAATTAGTCATTAGACTACACAGAAATTTCTCAACAGGCTTTAAGTTTTTGTTTATGCTACAAGTAAAAACCTTCATAATTAGAATTTAACTACTGTATCTATCATTTAAAATTGTATCATTTTACTTAATTTTCTACAGTTGTGAGTTTATTTACGTTTTTTGTAAAATTTTGCTTTTAAAACAGTTTAATTTTGTCAGAATTATTTCACTAAACAATTTTATTTATAAGTGTGCACTGCCATCTGTTGTGATAACTTACAACATAGTTCATTGTTGCACATTATATAATGTTACATGTTGTTGTCATTATGCCTGTTTCTTAAATTAAAAATGTCCCTCACTTGAATAAGTATGAAAGTTTGCAACAAGTAAAATATATTGTAGAATTTTTCATAACTAGAAACGAATTACTTAACTAGTTTGTATCCTACATTTAAGCTTCTTATCAAATCCTGGTCACTAACAACACAAATAATCGTTCTCAGGACTTCTCTGAAAATAGCAGCAGATCAGCAGTTGAAATTTAGGATAAAAAGTAGTTAGTAATTAGTATATAGTTTATGAAAAGGTTACTAATTAATAATTGTATAGTTACTCTGGAAGTATACTTCTATTGACTAACTCCACATACTGAATGATGTTCAAAACTTATATAAGTGGTGGTGATGATACAGCTGATGTGAACCAAATATTTGTTAATAAAAAATTCCTCAGAAACTAGGCTTACAAGTTTATAATAGCATGAGATAAGTAGGACTTACAAAATCTATAAATTGATTCATTTTCAGTTTAATGAACTTTAACTGTTGCTACTATTATGAACTTTCTTCTTGTATGGAATATTCTTTCTATAAGCATCTTACTATGTTATTTATTATGTTAGTTACCTTACACTATACAACTTAAAATTACTACCCTCTCTCTGCATTCACGTTCCATTAAAGCATTACAAAACACACAGAATATTCTTCTGATGGTGAAAAATGCACATTAGTAAAACCAGTGATTCTCACAATTTTGAACAGTATGAAAATCAAGTTTTTTCTGGGTTTGCTCTAACAACTTCAAGATTTGTGATTTGAACAAATTACAAGAAAAAGATAACTGTATTATATCTTCAAAATTGTCATTATACACCACTTAGCCCAAATGATAATAACACACTTAAATATGAGCTTTCATTAGTGTCTACAAATAAATTTATTCAAAATATAAATTCTGAAATTATCATTTTTTATACAATAGATAGTGTCCATCTTTAAACACATCCTCCATATTATATATTACACACAAATTCTGCAAACAAAACCTCACCATGTGTAATATTTAGGCTTATGAATTAATGTTTTATCTCCATGATGATCAGTTGGGTGCATCCTGCCTTGAGGGCAAAATTGTATCGTTGATTTAAAAAAATTGTAGAAAATCTTGTAGTCATTCTTACACACATTAAAAAAGGGGAAAAAACAGCATTGAAATTTATTGAATAAAAGTTGTTTTATTTACTCAATTTTATATATGTATATATATAAAAAATGTACATTTTGATTTTTGGGCTGATTTCAGCAAACTCCAAACAGCATCAATAGTGTTTACGAATTTCCTGAATTTTTTCTGAACATAATGTTACAACAGTGGAAGTCACGCAACGCTGGGAGCATGCGCGCTAATGTTTCTCACAGGATCATGAATTAGCCTGGCAACTCTAGTTTAATCGAGACGCCCTCATTTCAGTATATAAGCCTGATGAGGGCAGAGATAGATGATTGAGTCAAGCAAACAGTAGGCACCGTAAGTAAAGTGTGTGAATCACTGTGATTTATAGCATGTGTTATAAAGGTTGTTAAGTTTAAAGTGACTGTGAAAATTCTGTGTACTACTAAAAGTTGTATCATGAAGGAATAAACTAGTTTTAATTAAGAAAGAACTTGTATCACTGAAGTTCCTCGGAAAGAATTTATACCAGAAATTAACAAACGAGCAGAAATGCAACAATAACACTGCTCTTGTAGCCCACCTAGGAGGAAAGTCATGATAGTTTTGAACAAACCATCAATAATTTGACCATGTAGTTTGAATACAAGTGTTGTTTTATCGATTTTTGCCTAATCCTTGCTTCTCAACCTCAGTTGTCATGGTGTGATGTAATTGTTTATATCTCAGTTTCCAGAAGTCACAGGCTAATAATCTAAACATGTAATGAAAGTTCTTTTGCTGTTCTTTTAAACTATTAAGCCAATATTTCTTCTATTTCAATACAGAGTCACAAAGATATTGGAACAAAGTAATAAAATATTAGCTTAGTGACGTGTTGCTAAATGAAATGATGCTTGTGAACCACTTCCATCACAATTATAGTTTTTTTAAAGCTCACTTTATTATTTTATACATCAATTCAATTATAATGTTGTAGTATGATAGGAAGACAAAAAAGCTACTGTGTTAGGCCTTTTTTTTAAATTAGGCTTTATTGGCCTAAGTAACTGTTGGAATGCAAAAAGAAAGTCACCAAAAATAAATGTAAAATAAATATATATATAAATTAATATAAAATATGCTTATGTATAAGTTTGCTTATAATTTTAGTATGGAACAAAGTATTAGGTCGTCAAGAAATTAATGTTGCTTTTTTTTAGATGAAAAACCTGAACACTTATGTATAAAAACAAAACATTTATTAAATGAAATAGTCTCCATTCATGTTAATGAGGCTTTTCCATCTTACAATCAGATTGTTAATGCCCTGATTATAGAAATCACTTAGCTTTGAAGTGAAAAACATGTCAATGTCCTCTTTAACATCTTCCACATTTGCATACGTTTCCCATTAAGATGGTGTTGCAGCAAACAAAAAAGACTGTAATCATATGGTGCCATATCTTAAGAATATGGTGGGTGGGGGAGAACTCCATAATCTTGTGCTGTGTCAAGTGTGCCACATGTGGACGTGCATTGTCATGGATAAGAAGAACACCTTTCCAATTGACAAGTAAAGGGCATTTCTGATGAAGGGTTTGATTTAAGCATTCCAGTTGCTGACAATAGATCGCTGCATTGACAGTTCGCTGTGGATTGCAGAGTTCGAAATGTATTACTCTTTTGACGTCCCACCAAATGCAAACCATCTCTTTCTGCAGATGGACTCTAGGTTTTTGGGTCGGAAGTGGTTTTTGTTAATGAAAATGTTCCAAAACGGGACATTAATTTCTTGACAACCATTTACATTAACATTCTTTTCTTAAAGCAATAAGATAAGCCTTACAACCGGTTAAACTGACACATCCTGCTAGGCGTGGACAAATTAATATTAAATATTTGTTATAAAGTGAGTTTGAGATATTAATGATTACCTGAATGTTAAATTCTAATGCTCAATGAAATAGGAAAAAAATGTTAAATAGTAATTTTTGTCTTTGATGTGAAATTGAAAATTCAACATTTTTTTTTGTAAAAATGTCTGTCACGTGTGGTAATCAAAGCAAGAGTCATCTGCTCAAAACTTTGGTCTTGATAGCTACATATCTAGAACACTGGCCTCAGAAACAATGTCATGGGTTTTAGTACTCTAGTCAGGAAATATTTTTCAACATGCTGTTTCATTATATAAGTGAACAACAATGCATCACTCTTCCTTCATGTTGTAGATGTAGCTTATTGCCAGTTCTATGTATAATGTACTAAAATGTAATTGTTATAAAAGTGATTTGTTCGTTAGCTGGCTGACCAAGATAGGTTCTACCAGCATGTGCAAGTTCATGGATAAGCCTTGATGAGAAATTTCAATACCACCTTATAAGATTGGTTTATCTCATCATTTTGAATTAATATATGAAACTGGTTTTCAAGAAATATTGCAAAAGAAAAATGGATTTGGGAATAAGGCATTTTTCAGGTTAAGACATGACTACTATAAAGTAAAAAACTTTGATCAGGATGACTATAACGTGGTACCTCACCATTTTGTGGGCTATTAGATCAAATGATTTAGCAAGACAGCATTTGCATGTTTAATAATATGAGACAGCCATAAACATCTAGAATAAAAGGTAGATCATCAATCACAATTGCAAGAGAGAGATATATGTTCCAGCATGTCCATAGAACTAGTTTAAGTAGTCAATCCTACAGAAAAGAATTATTAATGATTATATATATTCACTCAGATAAAAATGATTGATTCTGTACTTCTTATTTAACTTTCTCACTAACAAACTAAGTATTGTCAGCTACCTAATAATCCCTAGAATAACAACTATTCAAGCTTTCACAGTTTATTTCTATTATATAAATTACGTCTCAAATTTCTCCTGAGAAGTCCTGTAGTTATAGTTTCTATATTAAGGTGTTTTTAAATCAGGTGAACTTGGTAAGGCATGCCAAAACTGTAAATAGCTCAACAGATTATTAAACTTACCTCTGTGTTACCTCATCTATTCTGTGACGTATCATTTCACTTTCAAAATGATTCTGCTGTAATAGCTTGATACCATGTTCTTGTAAGGATGATAGCTATAACATACACCATAAGCAAATTCAATGAAAAAAACTAAAAGTTGTTTAAATGTTTTAGACAGAAACACATGTGAATTTTACTATAATTGATGATAAATTACTTTTCTAATTATTCTTGAGAATACAGAACTTACTTGCATTTATTTCTGGTACAAAATTTCTCTGTAGCTATTAATTCTACGTATAACAACTGTAGAGAATCTAATCCTTTTTTTTCTTTTAAGGTCTATTAACCCTCTCTACATGGGCATCCTTTATTGTGCATGTCATGAGGTTTCAGTGTCTTATATTCAAAATTTAATTAAACTATTTTTTGTTTATGTTATACCAATTAGTATAGCATAAAATCATAGCTAATAGTATATAAGTTAAGTTTTTAATTTTATAAGACAATATTTCTCCTAGTGTGAGAAATGTGACATTTTTTTCTCTAGGCATTCCCTCTTCTCTAATTTATTCACCACCCCTCCAATAAGTATGAAATTTAATGTAAATTACTTAATATAAAATCGTCATCACTCAAGACAAACC
Source organism: Limulus polyphemus (assembly GCF_000517525.1). NCBI lineage: Eukaryota > Metazoa > Arthropoda > Merostomata > Xiphosura > Limulidae > Limulus > Limulus polyphemus. The sequence goes on from NW_013666222.1 coordinate 259,758, forward strand.
ATAATTTTCATAGCCTCCAATCTTGTTTGGTTACAGAACTGTCAAATAGAGAATCAGACCCCTCTTGCCACACCCACCTGTCACGTCCTCTCTTTCAGGATTTGTTAATTGTACTCTTTTACGTTTAATAATATATTATTTATAACCAATATAAAACAAAGATTTTCAGCTATCAAATGATGGATTAAATTACATTGTTTCCTGAATGGAGAATTGTCAATTTCTCTTTTAGTACAAGCATCATTCCCGCAGGAAACATACTGACTAGCTTGGATGAATTTGTAACGGCTCTTGTTGCATAGCAAGAAAGCCAGACAAATTGCTATAGTTACAGGAAATTGTCTGCTTTTTGCAAGTTATTATTCTACATTCTTTGGTGCATTACTAATTAAATAAAAATTATTTAGTGCACTATTACTATTAGTATAAAAAAAGTAGGTTTAAGTGTCATTGACAGTCAGCAGCAAAAAAGGAAGATCCGGGTAAGTACTTTATTTCTTGTTTGTCATGTGTATTATATATTTATAATTATAAAAGTAACTAAAATGTAAAAGTAGGAATCTCTTTAGGTTAGTTAGTTATATTAGGTAAAATAAATAATAATATAATAAAAATGTTTTACAAGGCACACACGCAATAGCTTGTGGATAATGTAATTTGATAGTGTAACGTGAGTTCCACATTCCCCAAGTGATTTACAACTTATAATGGCATGAACAGTAGTTAGGCATGGTTCAAAGCCCAATAAAACAATAAAATTTAAGAGTTATGAGTTGAAAGCTACTTAGGCTAAACAAATGTAGTTTCATGTTACAATCTGAAGTCATTCTAGAAAGAAAAAATGGTAATTTAGATTTATTTCATTTTTGTTTTTTGGTGGTTACAAGGTTAGTCAATTTGACCAACCTTGTAGAGAATATAACAGATAAAATTGTTTTACTGAAAACAAACGTCTAAAATGTATTTAGGAGGCATTAGAATTAAGTGCTTAAAATGAAATTTGAGATTTTTGAGACGAAGAAAAGTATTTTAATCTTAACATGAAAATCACTTTGCACTTGGACTAGTAAAAATAAAAGGCTCAATATATTCACGGACAAACCTTTTCTTAGTTTATTACAAATACTTCATTAAAAATCTGGATTTTTGTCTGTGAAAACTTATAATGTTTATTGAAAGTCTGCCAAATTTTGTGAAGACATACATGCTATATTAAAAGTTAGTAGTATCAAAACTATAACAACTTTAAACTAGTACAAGCCAGTGTTGAGAGAGTTAACCTTAATCTAATGTTTTCACAGCTCAGTCAATGAATTTTCTGTGATTAAGTACAACAAAATCTAAGATGTGAATATAAAAGACTTGCCTTTTCATCTTGTGTTACCATAAGTTTCTCAAAAGCCTCATGTTTTTTCACTTGGGCATCAACTTCTTCTACTGTTGTTCCAAAGTCTGACCCACAGAGGTAGACCTAAAAATACACTTCATGTTAAGTCTGTATGAAAATTGTATGGATGGTCATCTTATTTCTGTCTCTGTTTTAACTTGTACTAACACCCCCTAAATTTGGAAGGTACATATTTAATAGGGTTGAAAGAAAGTAACAAAATAACATTCTTTCTAGATGAAAGACCATTTTTTTAAATTCATCAGCAAAAAACAAATTATAAGTAAAAAAAAGTTTGATTTATAACTAAAAAAAACTACAGATCCATAATATAGAGATTAATTACTACACAAACTTAACTGAATTTATAGTTTGAAATATAATAATATACAAATTATCCTTTTTTAAAAAAAAAGAACAGTCTGAAAATATTCCTTTTATGTTACCAACCTCCTGCTGACCACTTAGTGTATCCAATTGTTTTGCATCTCGCAAGAAACAATGCAGGTCCAGGAGTTGATCAAGATAGACATGCTTCCTCTGCCAACCAGTATGAAGCTGTTCTCTCATTTTCAAAAGTTGGTTTAGACGTTCTCTAATCTAAAAGAGAGGAAATATAAATATCTAGATACTTGTGAACAACAAAAGATACAACAAGAGATGTACAGAGATGTAAAAAAATGTTTTTACTTTTGACAAAGCTAAAAACATCAAAATGTTTAATGTTATAATTCAAGCTTCACACATTATGCTTGTAAATGTAACAAATATTTCAGTGTGTGAATAAATTTATATCATACTTAAGAAAAGGTAAAAATATTTAGCACATAAAAAAATTGTAATAAAAATTCTTCATAAGATATACTCACAAGCAGCTTGTGTGCTACATCATTCAATACTGTAATGTGAACTATGTGTTCACTAAGTGATTTACAACTTTTGTGGTGGGATTATTAGTTAGACACAGTTCATCATTGGCCAATAAAACAATAAAATTAAGCATAAACAAATGTAGACTGTTATGAGCCTTAAGCTATTTAGGATAAACAATAGTAATCTTCTGTTACAATCTGCAGTCATTTTTTTTTAAAAAGGGTAATTTAGATTTATTTCATATTTTTTATGGTTATTACAAGGTCTCTCAAATCAAATAAAACCACACAGAGTTAGGGCAAAGAAAATAACCAACAAAATATATTTTTCTATAAAAATTGTTTGTCAACATGAAAATCACTTTGCACTCAGAGCAGTCAACAGTCTGACTCCATATATTCACGGACAAATCTTCAGTAAAAATACTTAATTAAAACATTTGATTTTTTTGTGTCCTAAAAGACTTGTAATGTTTATTGAAAGCTTGCCAAATTTGTGAAGATACACAAAACACATTAAAAGTTATAATATGGAAACTCTGATGGTTACTTAACATAACATAATTTTTTTGGGACAACATGCATTATCTTGCATTTATTATAATTAAAACCCATCTGCCATTTATTTGCCCATCGTCACTAAATAATCTAAATCCTTTTGTAAAGCAGCAGCATTCACTTCACAGCTAGCAACACCCAAGATTTTAATATTATCAGCAAATTTAAGTAATTTATTGACTATTCCATCATCTATGTCATTGATGTAAATCAAAAAGAGCAAAAGTCCTAAGACTAAGCCCTGAGGTGCCCAAATTGACTGATCTCCCTTTGTAACAACCCTCTGCTTTCTTCGATCCAGCCACTCTTCTATCAAATTTGCTAACTTATTCCCCACACATCTGTGGTTACCAAATCGGTCATTTCGACCAACATTGTATGGGAATAGAAGAGTTAAAAAAAAGTGCAGTAGCTGTTCAAATACACTATCTTACCAAAAGTCATGGGATACAGGTAGTTATGAATAAAGAAATTAATAGTGTGTTGTCCCACCTTTGGCCTTAATGACTGCTTCAATGCATTGTGGAAAAGTGTCTACAAATTTATGATAGAAAGCTGGTGGTATTGTGCACCACTACTGAAGAGGGCCATCTTGGCCTTGCCCTAAGTCTGTGTTCCAGTTCATCCCAAAGATGTTCTATTGGGTTGATGTCAGGTCTCTGTGCTGGCCACTGCAATGTTCCAATGTTATTTTCTTCAAACCATACATTCACAATCCTTGCTTTATGACACGGAGCGTTATCATGTTGGAAGATGTAAGGGCCAGTACCATAAAATTGCCACAATGTAGGACACACAGAATTGTTCAGAACATCAGTGTAGGACTCATCATTCATGGATCCATGCACTGTGACCAGTAGACCTTGTCCATACCACAAGAAGCACCACTAAACTATGATACCACCATCTCTAAACTTCACTGTTGGGACAACACACTGAGGTAATAAGCATTCTCCAGGCATCCTCATTACCCAAACAGGTCCATCAGACTGGAAGAGCATGTAGCGTGACTTGTCTCTCCACATGACTGATTTCCATTGATCCATGGTCCAGGTTTGGTGAGCCTTGCCCAATGTCAATCAATGGTGTGAATTTGCTTTTGTTATCAACAACTTGTGGGTTACAGCTCTTCCATGAAAATTCATAGCATGCAGCTTTTGACGTGGTTACTTGCATCTCCAAACACAAATTCTCTAATGATCTGACAGCGAGATGAGGTAACCAGGCTTCTCAAGGCTCGTTGGCTCCTGTCAGTCAGTATTTTATGTCTCCTTGGTCGTTTTTTGGGCTCATTGTTACCTGTAGACTTCCATTTCTTCAGCACGATTACAATTGTCGACCTGGGAATGTTTAATTGTTGTGCAATAGCACATACAGACATTTTCCTCAAATGACATCGAACTATCCTTCCCCATTGAAGCTCTGTTAGCTCTTTCTGTATACTAATCATTTGGTATATAAGTTCAAAATGACTTCCAAGCAAACCACTGATCACCTTTATAGGCCACTATTTGCATATTTCGTCGTCACACCCATTTTCCTGCAATCAGAGGTGTGTCTCACAACTTTTGGTAGAATAGTGTATATTAAATTTTCAAAGTTTAAACTGGATAAGTAAATTTATATTTCTTTAAAGCTAATACTTCAAATCTTATGCACTGAACCATGGTTCACTCTTAAAACTATTTTTATTGTACTTTATCTGTATAACCATTTATACATAAACTTGATGAAGTAAAATTAGTTTAACTAACAAGAAGATATAATAAACTCAAACAGACCTCAGCACTGGCATAATGTTCCTTTTGTATCATCATCTCTCCATTTTGAACAACATTCCTGAAGTTTTCCTCTCTAGCTTCAATTTCTGCTTTCAAGTGTTCATGTTCCGTTTTAAGAAGTTGTGCAGCAGTAGCATCACGTACCTTTTCTTCTGTGTTCATAGAAGAACACAGACTCTGAGCCCATGTCTCTAGATCTCGAACCTATAAAGTAAAAGATTTTATTACGATAAGAAAATGTGGAATAAAAGAATTTTGTTTCTGTCACTTAAAAACGTTTAAATTATCAAGAACATTTATCACAGCTGTAGCAAATAAATAATGTTCTGTTCTATACAACAATGGCAAGACAACGTCTCTAATGAAACAGGAAGCACAAATGAATATTTCTTTAACAACATGTTTCCAAATGATAAATTTGTGATTAAAATTAAGTTCATGCAAATTGGTTTCAAAAAAGGGTTCCTGATTTATCAATAAAAATCTCTGATAATCAAATCTCCTAAATCTACAAATTACTTTTATGATAAATTACAGTCAGTGGTTTAAAAATAAAAGTACATTTCTTATTGAAATTTCTGTTAAAATCGAAATATGAATGCTTAAATGCCTATAAAAAGTATTTTATAAAATATATCATTTGTAGCTTGAGGAAATAATGTCAACACTATGTCTCAAACCTTAAGTTTGTTTCTTTACTTTTTTGGCAATTGCATTTTCCCTTTAAGCTACCTACCTTGTTTCTATATTTTTTGAATATCCCTATTTTTCCCCTTTTTTAAGTTAACAGTTTTTGATAATCTTATATATATATATATATACATATAAAGTTGATGCAATCAAAAATCTAAAATTATTTACCATAAAACTGCTGATTATGCAGTGATTTATTCATTGATTATGCAGCAAATAATGTTAAGGAGGACGTTAAACATAATTAAATGTTCCACCATCAACAGCAATTTAACACTTCTCACTTTTAATGAAATAACAAAAACAAACACACTTTTGGGGCTTAGAAATTTTTAAAAGCCCATTAATCAGGCTGTCTGGCCAGCAGACACTTCTTCCCAAGGAACAAATTAAGTGATAAATAAGTTAAAAGTTGTAAATGTGGTAACACCTAGATTTGACTTCACTAAGTCTGGAAATTCAGACTTTGATTATGAAGTCAACCACTGATTATGTAGTCATTTGTTAGTTCTGCAATAAATGATGTGGCTGTTTAATCATGTTAAATTCAGGGTCCTGTACAAATACAATAGGTTGAAAAGGTAGCAGATATAAAAGACTTTACCAAAGCCAAGAAACGATGAAAAAGAATTGCATTTTCTATTTGTTCTTTACGCAGCTGAGCTCGCTCCTGAAGTGAGTTCCAACTTTCAACAACGTAGTTTTGCTGTTCTGCAATATGTTCTGCATTTCCACCTGGATAGGTTTCTTGAAGTCTTACACTGTCATCCACCAAAACTTGAAGCTATGGAATCAAAGGTATTGAGCTTCTAACATTCATCTGGTTATTATACAAAAACCTTCATCATTAAAATATTATCTTATTAAACACTAGTAATTAGTTACAGAGCACCAGCAATAAAAAGTTTTAATCATTCAGAACTTAGCCTTCAATGAATTTTAATTGGTAATAAGAAAGTAATGCTCTAATACTTCAAATACTAATAAATTGGTCTTTAATAACATTTTCAAGCACTTAATTTATAATAACAAGTTTTTGTGAATTTAACCATAATTTAGATAATATACTAATCAAATCAAAAATAAACAGTTTAAATCATAACACAACTACTCATTGTTTTCAATATTCTACACACCTGTGCTTCCAAAGCAACTAAATCGTTTTCAAAGCCTTCGTGTTTCTTTCTTAAGCTCTGAACGGAGTTGAGATCCCTTCCCAAGTCATCAGGAATGCTGGCATATTTTTCTTGTATCCTGGAGAGAGCTTCAGCTACATCTCTATTAAATCGATGGATCTCTCCAGCTGCCTGAAGCTTCTGATCTCTGGCTTCAATGTGATCCCACAACTGATCCCATGCATTCCTACGTCAAAATGTGAAGCAATGTACATGCATTCAGTGGTGGAATGTTGAAAAGTAAATACCAGAATTACAATTTCTTACACATAGACTACACATATAGTTCAGAAACAATATGTAAATAAAAATACATCTATTCTGTCACAATTATTAGTAGTCTTTTTTATCATTTTGATATATGAAAGTCCTAAATAAAATATATTAACAAAATGGTTTGTAACATAAACTTCAGCTATAAATACCATGCACAAAGTGAAAAATACATAGTTAAATACCCTTCTTTTACCCTTTCATTTCAACCACACTTTACTATCCATGTATTCTAGTGAAATTAGCATTATCATGTATGTTATAATTTAAAGTTTTATTTTATATAAGTTTTAACTCCTTTATTTCAAAAGCAACCTTTATATAAAAGTGCTCAAACTTCAGTTTCGTTGTCACATAACACACCAGTGATCCCAGATATTAATGTTTTGACTGTATTATTTTAGTGACAGTTTATGTACACTGTACATGTATCTCTAGACTGAATTTACTCATACAGCACTATTTATGCATTCTTAGTTGAAATTTCATTGGGTCAACTGGAGATCAGAAAAATGATAAATTTGTCACTTGACAGTAGCCTTGCATTTAATTGTTTGATTGACATGTTTATAACAAAAATAAAAAATGCATTTGGAACTACAATATCCCAATAGTTATTTTAAAACAGGTGCGTCATATCTGTTACCAAGTATGACAAACAGCTGAAGCATCATTTGCTGATTTCATCCTCACTAGTGCTTAGTGTAGTCTCTTGCCTGGGTACATATTAGTAAGATAGTGAGTGAAAGTGTATTTAGGTTTTACTTTTATATCTTACTTAATTATGTATTATTTTAATTTTAAAATTCATGTATGAAAGGTTTAATCATTTTTAATATAACCTACACTTCACTTTGGTTCATGAGGGTTAACTTACTATGTGAGTGCAAAAACATTCTGCTGAAGGTTTGCCTATCTCTGCCAAAGATATTTTAATATGCCCCGAGTACACCTGTTGGCATGTGTCAAGGAAGAATATTAAACCATAAAGGACAGGAAAGAAAATAAAACATTAAAATAAACTTATAAGTGAAAAGACCTGAAGTTACGAATATAACTAAAAGAAACCATTTTAAGATTATTCGACTAAGGGTATGTACATATTTCTATTTCTTAATTTTAAGTATTTTCTTGCACTGTATGTTGATGACAGATATGACAGAGAAAATGAAAATATAAACATTTACCATAAAAAAAACTTTAGATATTAATTTAGGAGTTTATAAAGGTTATGCAAATGAAATCTGAAAACTGTCAGAATAAAAAAAAAAAAAGAGTATTTTTATACTTAACATGAAAATCACCTTGGACTTGAACTACTCAGAATCTGAGTGCAAATAACTACAATAAATAAAAAAAATTTAGTAGAAATCGTAGAAAAATATTTTATTTTCTAAAACTACATGCCTTTATGAAAGTTTCTCTCAAGTTCCAAACAATTTCACCTGCTAGTTTTATTTTTGGAACGAAATTTGAGAGAGTTATGTAATGGTTGATGCGAAAGGGTAACTGATGTATAATACCAAAGTGGGCAAGACATAAGCTTTTTTTTTAAAGCAGTAACTTTGATGAAATATCACAATAAAACACCTAATATAATCTAGCAGACAAAATGAAATTAAAATATCAATATAATATAATTTTACTGGTTATTTGTATTAGGTCAGCACTTTGTTAACAAATGTTTCGAGTGTTATAAAGAGGTATTAATATAATCTTAACTGTCATATATACCTTAGATGCTCCTGTCTTTGTATAAGTTCTCCGGTGTAGGGGCTCTCCACTGCTGTTAGCTTTCGGCACAGTTCCTCACATTGGCTGTACCTCTCCGAACCAGCTTCTATCCGATGACGGAAGTCATCAAACTTGCTTTGAAGCAGCTACAAGAAATATACAGAGCTAGTCAATAATATACATAATAAATATTTCAATCACACCAATAGCAAACTTTAATTCTAAGACACTGATATACAGAACACATTATGCAATTTAAGCTCTAAAACTGAGTCTTCTATTCTGAAAAAAAAAAAGTTAGATTTTTTATCTGATATACATGTTCAACAATTATTTTCAATACTGTCTCATCTTGTTCACATATAAGAAAAGTCTGACAATAGTCACATAAAGAGAAACAACTGAAATATTTTACAAGAGGTTTTACCAATAAATGCTCATAATCTTGTCCATACTCTTCAGAAGCTGCCATCTGCATTTCTTCATTAATCCAATTTTCCAACTCTTCACTTTCTCTGAAGTACTCATGACGGTTCTTTGACTCAACAAGTTTCTGTCGTCTTACAGTTGCCAATTTCTGAAGTTTTTTCACCTCCTTCTGTATCATTTGCTATTAAAATCAGTTAATGGATCAGTGAAAAAATCTTACAATTTGTATGCTTTTAAATGCAAAACTTACTGAATCTAATGCAATAAAATGCTTCTCGAAGCACATAAGTTAATATCATACTACATACAGTTAAAGATAAAAATTAACTATCTATGAATCCTTATAAATTTTACTTGCTTTGAGACACTGCATTTCCAATCAATGTAAGTCTCATTTGCATGACAGATCAAAATGTTCGATGTATTTTTGATAAAACTATACAGTTGACTCTTGATTATCCAGGATAATGAAGGAAGAAGGGGCATAGATAACCAAAAACATGGATAATAAAAAACACACACAAAAATCTTACATATATTGAAGTGTTTCTAGGAAAAACACAAAATTCAGAAATAGATTTTTACACAATACAAATTAAAAAGTTATTCATAATAGACAACATAATAAGCTTTACTTAAGTGATTTAAAATAATCATTTAAAGTCTTCTGTTTTTTGTTTGATATGATTTTTCGAATTAAAGAATGCAGATGGAATAACTTTCAGTTCACTCTTTTCAATAGTCTTGAGTTTTTGTTACATTGTCAATACAATTTATTAACGTTTTGACATATTGTTCTCAATATTTAATAAACACACTAAAAATGATAAAATAAATAAAAGATATAATAGTAAAATGAAAGAAATGAAGAATGAAATGAACTGCAAACAAAATGAACAAGAACTGTAGTGAAAGCAGTTCAAAGTTATATTAAGATATAACTGAACAATCCACTCACTGATAATTTTGATTCAACTGTAATACTAAGATTATAAATTAAATAATTTAGGAATAAGATTTAACATTATACTTAATGGTTAAAACTTCTCCTGAAAATGTATGATTAGTTTTTGCAATAATTCTCATTAATTACAAGACCTTAATGTGGCTCATGCTCTTTAATGTTTTCACTGCCATGTGTATAGAAAAAAACAAGTCTCCCATTGCAAGGTTTATTCTTATATGCACAATAAAAAACAAAAAGATGTATTACTTACCTGAAACTGGTAAACTCTGAAAAGTTTTAAGGGAAATGCCCTTTCTTCTTGATAATACAAAATTCCAAACTAACATTTGGTTAATTTGATACTTTTCAAGTCTTAAACAAAGGTTACATAGTGTGTCCCATGTAAGTTCCCATGGTAGTATTCTAGAAGGGGTCACATATGTGCTCATGGCAGTGAAAGAGTTGAAGATATTTAGAGAACATATGAAACATGCTTCATAAAAGTAATAAATGTAAATACTTACTTATCACATATTTAACTTTAGATAAAAACTTACAATTCTGCCATTGATGACTTTACTCTCTGGGTGGTTCGAGTCAACCATTTTTTGTGCTTGACGAGCCATCTCATTGACTAATCCTGTATAGGTATCAATTTCTAACTCCAAGGCCTGTTATTAGATGTATAAAATAAAATTTTATTTATGAGCTCTCAATATACAAAATACTATTAAAATCAGGTATAACTTAATTGTGATAGAAAGTATGTTATAAGAAATGTCATAAAAATGATGCAGAAATAGATAAATAAGACAATGGCATAGTTACTTGTAGAAAACACTGCAAGACCCAATTAAATTAAATTAAATTAAAGACCCAATGAGAACTAAAAAACTGAAACTTGAAAAAATAAGTCAGAATTCAAAATTCATAAGCATTTGTGGAAGAGGCATTCTGCAACTTTAAACATATTTTTTTTCAATGACTACACTATGTTTCATATTATTAAAAACACACAAAAAACTGGATTTCATTTATTATTTTTTAAGTTTTAAGTACTAACTGAAGGATGGAAACCATTTTAAATGAAAATGACATTTTTTAACCCATGCCGTTCGATGACCCTTGAAAAAGGCAAAAGCCAAAACGTTGGGTAGAATAAAAAAAAACATTTATCTGAAGTCGTTTAGCTTCATTAAAAATAAACTTCTTTTACACCTATCTCATATTCACTTTAGATTTAGTTACTTGGGACTCTAGATAATATTGATTACCAACTTTACGCTAAGTTTCTCATTGGTGTATTAGTAGCAAAACAATAATGAGTAAGCAGATAAAAACTACTCTTGCAGAATTTCTGTCCCACAAAAATATCATAATCATGATTACTGAGTAATTTATAAAGTTTGATAAGAACCTTATGCTTGGTTAAAAGCCTGACAGCTCCATCTTCATCACGACCATAATCAGTACTTGTTAAAATGTCATTTTTCTCTGTTATCCATGTTTCCACCTCATTTGCTTCTGTGTAAAACTAGAAAAGGAAAAAAAATATTCTTGTTTCTGTAATCATACTTTCCTTTAGTAATCTTCTGAAACTGCCACTAAGATGCTTTGAAATAATCAGAATTTTGTCATAATAGATAAAATATATTACCATGGCTAAAAAATATAAAAAACAACATTAAAAAAACTCAAAAATTTAGTTGTTACCAAGTGTTGGAATTAATCAACTTAAAGGTACATATTCTATAAAAAATAAAATCTATGTAAAACACAACCTCAAAGATGTACATAGGGCTTACAACAAAGAATTTAGTTTTTATGATTTAAAATTGAGGTTTTTATCTACTAAAGACTTCTTATCTTGGCAAACTAAAAAGTAGAAAAGATTTTAAGTTTAAATGACTGTATTTCAATCATATTAATTTTTAAACAGAGAAGCATAGTAATATGGTACAAGATAAAAACCTGTAATATAATAAAAACATATTGAATGCAGTCAACATCTTGAAAATTTTGTCTTCTGTTTTACCTCTCTCTGATTCTATTAAAAGAATGCAATTCTAAACAGAACATTATGTTTTTCTCAAAATGGATTATTCTACATATACATGTAGCAAAACCAATTTCAGAACATACTACTAATATTTCTTCAACCATGTAGTTAGTTACTTGGCTTCTTATGAAATTACACTTACTATTAACACATGATATTCATACCTGTTGAGCCCTGAGAGAAAGTTCTAACTTCTTCTTCCTTTCAACAGCTAATGACAGAAGTTCCTGCCAATTCTGATGAAGTTCCTCACACTTGATTAGAATAGATGAGGCAGCAAAATGCTTTTGGTCAGCTAGTGCTTCACCACAAGCCAGAAGTTTATCAATAATTGGCTGATGCCCTTGGATTTCTCGTTCCAGTTTCTGAGAGAAAAATATAGGTTACATTTTCATTGTCAAATTACAATATCTAAATGTTAAATGTGTATCCTTTCTTTTTAAGTTCCTAGAATGGAGATGACTTACTCATCTGTATGCAGGGTTGGTCAATTTGACTGACCTTGTAACCATCATGTAACCATGAAACTATACATACTGAATGTACTAAGTGTATCTTCATGAAATTTGACAAGCATTTAGTAAACACTACCAGTTTGTTTTAAAGAAACATCAGATTATTTAATTAAATATTTTAATTAAGATTTGTCTGTAAATGTATGAAGGTTTTACTGTGTCAATCTGAGTTAAAGGTGATTTTCATGTTAACAATAATAATAGTTACTTTCATCCTACAGTTTTTATATTTCATTTACATAACCTCTAAAATCTCCTAAATGACTATCAAAAGTCATCTTTGGTAAAATTTTTGTATCTTATTTCTCATTTTCTCTACCCTAAAAATAAATATAACAAATATGTAGTGAAATAAAAAGTTGAAAAATATGAAATAAAATTAATACCTTTTCTTCTTTTTCTTTGAAACCATAATTGATTTGGTAGTTTTAAGTTACTTATCTTCACAATTTCAGCTGTTAACCTTTTCACAACTGTTTTCTTTTAATGTTGTTGTTTTATTGCTGAACTTTGTTCTGAGGAAGCTGTTTATCACTTTATGGAAAGCAGTAAATCACAGTGGAAGTCTGTATCTATTTCTCCCTCACAGACAAAATAAATCAATCAAGTTATGCTTGTGAGCTTTCATTACTGAGCTCATAAAATTTGAATTTTTTTTATTCTTGTTACCTAAGAAATTTCAAATTTTCACATGCTAGTTGCTTCTATTAAGAATATGTAATAATAAATAAAAGATATAAATAAAAAACAAGAAATTTAGCAACTTACTCCAGGTTCCAGACCTTTAATTGTTAAAAGCTGGTTTCCTTTTAACCTTAATTTTTTCTCATTATGTTGGTTGTCCAAAAATATTATTCATGTAGCTATCAAATATATATATTTCAGAACACAAAAATATATTTATAACCAAAATAAAATTTCTCATAACTACTACAATGTATTTAGTTTCCTAAGTAAGTTACAAATAGTTTAAAAAATTCAGTTTGCTGCTCAAGTTGAGCAATGATGATCATAAACAAAAAATCTAAAGCCACTGTCTATTAGGATGGTCTTTATTTTTGAAGTTTTGATTCACAAATCTCACACCCTCATTTTGTTTCAATACATAAATAAGTAATTCATACTGAATAACATTTAGGATTAGCCAAAGTAGTTGATATTTTATCTTACAGCTTGCAATATAACTGCATATTCTAGATTATTATTATTATGGAATATTGTAGCACATTCTTGAATACTGTAGCATATTCTGGAATATTCTAGAGTATTCCACATTATTCAGAATGTTCAAGAACATTCCTAATTAAATATTCCATGCTGCTATTTTTTTATTTTGTAATAATCTGTATGACATGACAGTTATTTCTAGAATTTCTGTAAGGGTATAGAAACACTTAAGCAGATTCTTCTGTATCATTTCAGCTGCCACTTGATTGGTGTATCATTACAAATAGATATTGCAACAAGAAGTACGACTATACTTCGACTGCTTGGTTCAGAAGAAACTGAACTAACAGAGATCAAATTACCTTCAAATATGCAAGTTCTGCATGTGTTTTTCTACTATCACAAACCATTATAGAAAACAGTGAGTGAAAGGTCAAAGACTGTGATCAAGAAGGCTGCAGCTTTTTGGAACAAGATTCAAATTCAAATTCATCCAGAACATGATGTCATTATCAAAGTAGAGAAGCTTTCTGAAAAATGGATGAAGCTAAAGAAGAATACAAAAAAGAAAATTGAGACACAGTGAGCTAATGAAGCAGGGCTTGTGAATAATCTGGATGAACATTTTTAAAATCACTCATAGGGATGCTCTAACCATGATCAAGATCTCAGAAGACTGACTTTTCTAACTCAAATGGAAAAAGGACATTTTGAATGCATAGGTCAGGTAGATAAAATTCTTACTTTAAAGGAATCAAGGGCTGAGAAAAGAATGTGGACAGAAAACAATATGCAGAGCAGGAACAGCAGACCTTGAATAAAACCGTCAGTTGTTGGAATCATCCCACAGCAGTGAAAATAAGGTTGGGGAAAATATTATCAATGAAAGTGATAAGAAAACTTAGTTGAATGGATGACAACTGCCTCTTGTAGAAACACAAGTGTAGAGGACAATGTTTCAAAAGTCTTCCGCCTTTCGTCTTCAGTGATGAAGATAGAGGAAATTGAAGAATCATCATCTTTTAAAGCTAAAAAGAGGGCAAGAAAAAGAAGAAATAATATCATCACTCCTAATTTAGCAGCAGCTATGGATAGAATAAAGTTGAGTGACAGAAAGGCAACATTTGTCCTTACTGACACAGCTCACAGTCTTGGTCATGATGTGCAGGAACTAACCAGCAACAGTCCTTTGATCTAAAAATCTCAACATCAGTTCTGTGAACAACTTGTCAAACACTTAGAGGAACACTTCCAGCCAAGTCTCATTTGTAGTTCACTGGGATAGCAAGCTCCTTAATGATCTAACAGGGAAGGAACAAGTGGATCACCTACCAATTCCTAGGTGTTCTAAGGTTGATTTCTAGTACTGGAGAAGCTCAAGCTTCTGATCTAGCACATTTGCTAGAAGAGTGGGGGAGTCATTGATTGTGTAAAAGTAGTTTGCTTTGACACAACAGCAAACAACACTGGTCATAGAAATGAAGCATGTATGCTTTTAGAACAAAGAATAAACATAATTTTTCTATATTTGGCATGCCAGCATCATATCTTAGAACTGGTCCAGGTATGTGACTTCAAAGATTGTCTGGGGCTTTCCTGAGGTACAGATATTGCAATTTTCAATTGATTCCAACAATACGGGGTATATATGGACCAGTCCAGTTGTGCATCTAACCATGATGAAGTAGCAGAAGCTATACAGGAAGTTAAAGACAGTGTCACTGAGTTTGCTACAAAACCACTTCAGGTCAGTCAACCTAGAGATGATTATAAAGAGTTTCTTGAACTGGGCATAACCTTTCTTGGTGGCATTCCTCCTCATGAGTTGCACCTTGAGAACCTTGAGCAGTGCATCATGCATGATAGATGGCCAAGGCATTAAGTGCCCTCAATATCTGGATGTTTATGGCACAGTTTAAAATCATTGGTCATGAGAAAGGAGGACTCCATGAAAGTTATAATTTTCCTATATTGAAAATTTATTCCTCATAGATACTTACCTTTTCTCACACATATAGCTGTTCTCATTAAGTGCTTCCCTTTATATAAAAATTTTCTGTGTGTGCCACAATCCTTGAAACGCCCACCTATGCCACAATCCACGTGGTTCACAACAACTTTACATGTAAATCATGTGACAACCCTCCACCAATAGGAGTGCACACAGGCTCCTGACACATGTGACTCCCACTATTTGTTTCTACCTAACTATTACTTCAATGTTTTCAATGTAGGAAAATTATAACTTCTCATACCTCCCCTCACACATATAACTGGAAACCCACATTGACCTGGTTGAGGGACCAGTCTAAGAAATATAGATAAGTAATCTTCAAAAGCATCTGAATACACCCATGAAGTGTGAACCCTTGTTGGGAGAGGAACAAACAGTACCAGGTATACTCTTCTCTCTGTGTGGTAATAGGTGTTGCAAACACAGGAGGAAATTAGAGAAGTACATCCAAAGGAGAGAAAACTGAGAAGGTTTGAACCCAAATCTCACAAATGAATAGAGGATCTTCATCTACAAACGGAAAGGTGGGGAAAGCTTAAATGGATATGCCCCATGATATAGAGTGGCTATGGATGCATCAGACTGTACCAGCAGGTCAACTCCAATCCAAAACCAGATGGCATCAGGCGTACATCATCCGACCCATGGTAAGAGAAGGGTCCACACTGTCTTCACCTCAAGTTGAGTAGAATGGAAGGAGACAATTTCCATACCAATCCATAAAATAGGGCAAATGTGCACAAATTCAAAACCAACCAACCAGGAACCTGACATCTGAACAATAGTAGGAAGGTATGTGCCAATGTGGCATTTCATGTGAAATCCAAAACCAATTGCACTTGTTCCACATAGTGCAACATCAGCCTTAGGTAATGAACCCCCCTGAGGTGGAATGCTAGAGGGACAACATTTGTCCTGTGCAACATCATCCTCCAAATAGGACCGCACAAAAGCTGGATTGAATGTGTGTGCAACCTCAAATTTCAGGACCCGCCACACAGAGGTGGAAAGCATGCATCAAAAACCCTAGACCAAGGTAGAATGTGGAATCACAACCAATACATGTGAGAGGATTTATGTTGATTAGTCCAGCTCTAAACCAAAGCCATTCACTAGAAACTGACATCCAGGTGGTGGTAGAACAAGGGATCTCAATCAGTGGGGTGAACTACAATATGACAGATCTACTCTAAATCAACAACATCCTCCAGAGCACAATGCAACCTCAGAGTCCCACTGCGTGGAAGAGGATCATTTTTGTAAAAGATATGCAGCCTCAGACTCCAGATAGAGCTGCACATAAGCTGGGCACAGCATCAAGATCTGGGGCCCACTGCACAGAGATGGAGCATATTTATGAAATATGCCCAACATCATCCCCTAGATAGGTAGGACCATACAGAAGCTGAAGTGCAATGCCAACTTCCGGGTCCCACCGCACAGAAGTGGCTCACCTCTAAAATTATATACAACCTCACCTTCAATACAAAACTGTACAGGAGCTGGATGCAACATCAGCCTCCAGGACACACTGCATGGAGGTGTAGCACATGATTGAAGGATCAATGCCATCCACACTGGCAGAACACCACCTTTCTACTCTCTACTGAATGGAAAGGATCACGTTCAAGAGGATGCTTCCATGGCCCACCTCCCCTTTGGATCAAAACTGGAAACTAGTAAGGACTTTCATACTCCACTACTAGAAGAACATTGGGAGGAGATCACGATGGAGAGTCCAGAGGAACACAGATACCAGAGACAGTGCAATGGGTGACCACAAAATTCCTATTTTTAAAAGCAGACCACCTTCAATTTATTCAATCTAAGGGACGGTAGGGATGGGCAGCTATCCCCTTCTGCCTTACCCATGAAAGTCCATGCATTAGTACAGTCTGGAAGGAGCATATTTTTGAAGTAAATATATCGGGAGGAAACCCTACAAGCGATCTTGTGGAACACCTCATCTGAACAATGTGTGTTATAGGCCATGGGTATACATCAAGATTGTTGAGATCAGCCACCCACCAAAGACAACTTCAGTGGGACATCCCATACAACCCTTACCAAGATACCCCATGCAACATCAACCTACTGGGGTCCAACCCCATTGAGGCGGAGCATCAGGAGTAGCTGGGAGTAACCCATGCAACATCAACCCAGGATAGGACCACACAGAGGCTGGAGTGCATGTACCACCAGCAACACATCCCATGTAACCACAGTCTGCAGGATGATTAGATTTGGGACCATGCAACACCAAGACTCACAACACGAGGTTTAGGCAACTGAATCACTAGGTGGGAGATAATATAACCTCAGTATGTCATACAGTTGGCCACATAGTGCTGAATTTGGTTATGTATGTAGTATACCTGAACATGCAATAATTGCCATGGAGTGAGAACCTAGACCTGACCTAAAAGGGACATTCCCCTGGAAGAAAAGCAATAAACACAAAAATTAAATAACTTACCAAGTCACAGGTGAATCGATAAAATAAACATAAAAAGAGAAGAAAAAAATTCAGCTGATGAAGCATTAGTAATAGTATGTGAAAGTTGTGATATGAGCTTCGGAAGTCTAAAATGAAATTAAATAGACTTGTAAACTTACTGTAGAACTGAACAAAAAACATTAAAGGACTACTTCACAAAGTTAAAGAAAATATTGCAGGAAAAATAACACAAGTCTGCACACGCTCGATAACTGTCTAATAAGAAATAATAGTTAGGCAGAATTGAATGGGAGGAGTCACATGTGTCAGGAGGCTGTGTTGCATTTTTATTGGTGGAGGGTTGTCACATGACAATTTACATGCAAAGACACTGTGAACCACATGATTGTGGGGTAGTTGGGAGTTTCAAGGCTTGTGGCATATGAATAAAATGTTGCTTATAGATCAGCCACCTATCAGCCTGTGATGGCACTGAACGAGAATAGCTATATATGTATGAGATGAGGTAACATACTGTATCAGAATCTGTATGTTTGTTGTTCAAGTGTATCTTAGGGTATGGTTCTCTGCTCTTGATGCCATTTCTGCTCCTTACAATCATCTTACCTTCCTACAATATATTGTTAAGTATAAGAAAGTAAATTCTGCTCTCTCAAGATTTGCTTGTCAGAAATTTGCTGTATATCTATGGTATCTCAATGAAGAATTATTGGTTTGATATTCTTTGATTCAGCTGTATCCAAAAAGACAAAACAAGCAATGGTAAAGGCATTAAATAAGAAAGAAGGCATGGATAGACCTTCAAAGTGCATATAATTGAATATCAGAAAGTTTGAAGACATGTAAATTGAAGATTTCATCACAAAGAACACAAAAGACGTTTTAAGATGTCTCAAAATTCCATCTGGATTTCTGGATTATCAGAGGAGTACAGGGAGTTACTTCATACAGTTCAACACATGAATGTGGCAAATGGCAATGCTGAAAGGGATGTGGTCCTTATTGAGGAGTATAATGCCATCATAACAAAGAAAGAACAAAACTATTCCTCTTTCAAGTTGTCCAGGGTCATAGAAAATGCTTCTCTAACAGCAAAAAGGAAACAATAACAATGCAAAAGTGACTAACCAACCAAAAGCATATAATTATATTATTGTACATGCAATAAAATAATAATATACTTTAAATAAATCATTCATAATAAATAACAAATATGTTTTTATATCATATAATACATATAGTACCAGTCTATTGCAGTCTAGAATTTCAACCTCATTAGGTAACCTCTAAATATGATAAGTTTAACATTTAATGATTTTTGTAAATTGTAACAAAATTAGGGGGTGAGAGCTTTAGATTTTTTAACCTGAAATTTTTACCTGCAATTAAGGACCACCCTACTGCCTGTCAAAAACAGACAACTGTAATAAGATTTATGTAGAGAAAAATCTCTTGTTTCTATTGGTTATAATCATGTACATCAGCTAGGTACAAATAATATATATATGTATATATATATATATATATCATTATTTACCAATGTACCAGTCCAGGATACGATAGACATAATCTGTGACAACGTTTACAGACACCCAACCATGTCTCCACCCAAAATACCTGAAGAAATAATGCGTGAACTTCTACTCGCCTGTACTACGAAGTCACCTTTTCAACATATCAATGGTTCGCTATACCAGCAAGTCGACGGAGTTGCCATGGGCTCTCCTCTCGGAGTAGCCTTCGCCAATTTTTAGATGTGTCCACCATCCCGCACTGTACTGCAGATACGTCGACGACTGCTTCATCGTTACCAAGGACACTGATGAATTAATGAAGCTCCAACAAAACCTACAGGACAACTCCGTGCTTAAATTTACCCACGAAATAGCCACTGACAAAACCATCAATTTTCTAGATGTACATATCGACGCCAACAACAACACATACGCCACATCTGTCTATCAAAAACCCACTAGCCAGGGAATCTATCTCAAGGCTCAAAGTGAATGCTCTCAAAGATACAAAACTGT